>NC_092397.1:23154558-23314558 GCF_030028105.1 Mobula birostris
CTGTACCTCTGAGAGCATACTCACCAACTGCATCTCAGTGTGGTATAGTAATTGTCCCGTTTGGGACCGCAAAACACTCCAGCGTGTGGTGACAACTGGCCAGCGGATTATCGGCACCCAGTTGCCCACCATTGAGAACATCCACCATAAACGCTGCCTCGGCAGGGCGAAAAGCATTATCAAGGATTCATCTCACCCTAACCATGGACTTTTTATTCTTCTCCCACCCGGTAGGCGCTACGGGAGCCTCCGTTCCCGCACCAGCAGGTAAAGGAAGATTTATGTGTTGTAACACTTACTTTTTATTCGCAGTTATTTTGGAAATAGCACTATTCTTTGCATTTATGGTCAGATGCTAACTGCACTTCATTGACTTTGTATCTGCACTCGGCACAATGACAATAAAGTTGAATCCATTCTAATCTAATCTAATATGCAAGGGCTGACTTCTAAGCCGCAGTATCACCTTGCGGGCGTCAGGCATCGGGGCGGGTGTTTAGCTGGAATATAAATAGTTGAGATTTTTTTTTTTTTTTTTACGGTGCTCAACGAAAGTATATTCCAGGTTAAAAAAAAAACAATGTCTAGAGTACGGAGAGCCAGCCATTAGTAACTAAGGAAATAAAGGATGCTTTAAACTAAAACCTCGTGCCTGCAAAGTCGACAAGAGTAGTGGGAAACTGGAAGACTGGGAAAACTTTAAAAAGCAACAAAGAGCCATAAAGCGTGTAATAATAGTAATAATAAAAAATATGAGTAGAAACTGGCACAAAATATAAAAACGGACACAATTTTTAAAAATATTATTATAAATCTCCTGAAATGGTAGCTAAAGAGACCATAGGTCCCCTGGACATGAAGTACGATTTCATATTGGGTAATGAGGAAATACCTGATGCTTTGAATTACTACTATCTGTCAGTCTTCCCGGAGAAGGATACATCTAACATGACAAAAGAGACGCGATATGGATGCGATGGGAAGTGAGGACCTCGGTACAATAGCTAACACTAAAGAGGCAAGCCGAGAAAATATGGGCCTAAAGATAGACAGGTCACCGGGTCCTGACAGAATGCATGGCAGAGTACTGAGAAATGGCACAGATTACAGTCGAGGGTTTGGTGATTAATTAATAAAATTATCTGTACACTGGGCACATCCTGACGGATTGGAAGACAGCAAAATTCCCACCACTGTCAAAATAAACGGATGTAGGCAAAAGGCTGGAACCTATAAGCCTGTTAGTTTTACATTTGCAGGTGGAAAAATGCTTGAAGCTATCATTAAAGAAATGAAAGTGAGGCATCTGGAAAGAAGTGGACCCGTCAAGCAGAAGCAGCATGGATTCAACAAAGGCAAGTCCTGTTTGACAAAGTTACTGGAGTTCTTTGGGAATATAACCAAAGGAGCGGACAGAGAGTTAAATCCTGGTTGCCTTGGGCTGCGTAAGTCGAGGGAATACACTCTGGTCGCCAAACCCGTGATATTGGGATGACTCTTCCACCTCAAACTCCGGTTTTTGTTGATGCTGTGTAACTTGCTACCTCGTTACAAATAATGCCAGGAACATAAAACAGCTCACTGCATACGATTAAAGAAATTATATTTATGATTTTTAACTTAACTAAAGGATTAGTAAAGAAAACAAAGAAGAAAAAAAAATGTTGGTCCACTATGGAAGATCCCACACTTGGTGACGCGTGGGGGATTCTGGACTCAGTCTCGATCCCAGCTTCCGTCAGCTTCAGATGGGCTGAATGCCATCCACCTCTGCAAGGGCCATTTGCCGTGATCTTCCTCTGAACGGGGCGTCCCCTGTCAGCCGGATGGTGTGGCGGGTGCTCGTGGAACCACCCACATCAAACTCCTCAGAAGAAAAGACACATTTCAGATTCATCACCTTCTCTATAACCCTCGTCTTCCAACCTCGAGGTCCGGGGACTCCCAAATTGAATGCCTTGTTGTCAATTTTCCCTTTTTCGGAGAGCGTTTCTCCCCCACAGTCCCAAAAAAGGTCAAAAGGCAACCTCGGGGTCTCAGGGTACTTGCAGGCACATCATAAAGAGGCCAGTCAGCATGAAATTTGCCTGACAATCTGTAGGAATTCGTCCTTAACAAATCTGTTGGAATTATTTGAATAAATTACAAGTGGGATAGACAAAGGGCAGTAAGGGGATGATTTGTTCACATGGAGAGATGCTCACATGGATAGAATATTGGCAAACTGGCTGGAGGAAAATCAACCAACTAATACCATTCCTACTGTAAAGTATGGTGGAGGTGGCATTATGCTATGTGATACTTTTCCCCTGCAGGGAATGGAAATCTAGTCAGGATTCATAGGAAGATAAATGCTACGTAATACAGAAAGATCCTTGTTAAAACCTGCTGGAAAGCTTAAGATGGGCAGTAAGCTTGTCTTTCAGCAGAAGAGCAACCTTAAGCACCTTGCCAGAGCAACTATGGAGTGGTTTTAAATGGAGAAAATTGATGTCCTTGAATGGCCCAATGAGAGTCCCGACCTTCACTCTCTCAAGCATCTCTGGCAAGGCCTCAGGATTGTTCTCCACCGGCACTCTCCAACTAACCTAACACAGCTGAGCACTTTTGCAATGAGGAAAGGGGCAAGTCTTGTTTCATCATCTTGTGCAAAGCTAACAGAGATTTAAGCAAAAATGACTGCTGGTTGTAATAACTGTGAGAGATGATTCAGCAAGGTACTGAGCAAATACTTTTGGACTGCTAACATTTCAGTTTTTGAATTTTTAGTTTTTGATGGTTTACATTTTTTCCGCTATTTGGGCTCTAGTTTGAAAACAAAGAACATTTGATTGACAAGTGAAAAGAGTTAAATTGATCCAAATCTGTAGTTATAATAGTTATCTATGTGAACAAACGCTTGAGGTTTGAATACTTAGTCAAGGCACTGCGACTTTTCTTAATCCACACTTTCCAGGTCCTATCTATGTTAATGAAATAAGGCCATAAGACAAAGGACAGAATTAGGCCAATTGGCCGACTGAATCCGCTTCGTCATTCAATTATGTCTGATCCTATTTGCTCCTCAGCAGCCTCACATACCAGCCTTTTCCCTGTAACTTTGACGGGGTGGTCCTTTCAAGACCTATCAAGCTCTGCCTTAAATACAACCAACGAACTGGCCTAGAGAGTTTCCTGTGGTAACAAATTCCACAAATTCTGTAACCTCTGATGAATGAAATTTCTCTGCATCTCTGCCTTAAATAGACACCACTCTATCCTGAGGCTGTGCCCTCTTGTCCTAGATTCCCCCATCATGGAAAACATCCTTTTCTACTCTGTCTAGGCTTTTTGACATTAGAAAAGTTTCAATATTTCACCCTTCATCCTTCCAAGTTCCTGCGACTTCAGGTAGAGAGTCATCAAAAGTTCCTATTATGATATACCATTCATTCCCATTATCATCCTTGTCAACCTCCTCTGCACATTCTCCAGTATCAGGACATGTTTTCTTTAATGAGCAGCCAAGATCTGCTCATAATACCCAAGGTGAAGTCTTACCAGTACCTTAAAAAGCTCCAGCAAAACATCTCTCCTCTTTTATTCCAGACCTCCTGAAATGAAGGTGAACATTGCATTTCTCTTCCTACTCTACCTGCAAGCTAACCTTTAGGGCATTCTGTACAAGGACTCCCAAGTCTGTTTTCATGCAACAATTTTGGATTCTATCCCCATTTAGAAAATATTCTGCACGTTCATATTTGCAAACTATGTTCATGGCCAAACATATTCCAACTTTGGATTTCATTTGCCAATTTATTGCCCGTTCTCCAAATGTGTTTAAGTCCTTCTGCAGCTGACATGTTTCCTCAATACTACCTGCACCTCCACCAATTTTCGTGTCATCCACAAACTTGGCAACAAAGCCATGTATTCCAACATCTCAATCATTGATATACAGCATAAAATAAAGCGGTCCCAACACCGACACATGCGAAACAGAACTTGACACTGGCAAACAATCAGAAATTATTTTATTCCCACTCACTATACCCTACCTATCGGCCAGTAAGCTGAACATGGGCTTTCAATATGATAAGCCGCCTATTCTCCAAGGCTCTCTGAGAGGCGAAATATACCACGTCCACTGTATCTACTTTATCAGTCTTACTTGTAATCTCAAATAATTCCCTCAGGTGCATCAGGCAAGATTTCCGTTACGGAAACAATGCTGACTTTGTCCTATCTTGTCCCGTGTCAACAAGTACTCCATAACATTGTCGTTAATAATTGACTCGTTCATCTTCACAATCACTAAGATCTGGTTAACTGGTCTATAATTTCCTTTCTGCTGCCTTCCTCCTTTCTTAAAGAGTAGAGTGACATTTGGGAATCTATTTCCAGGCTATCCATGTCCCTATCCCAGAAATGATTTGAAACACCTGAGTTCTGTGCTGACGAGCCCCAAATCCTCATCGACTGATACTTTCCACACCTCGCTCCCAAGTTCCCAGTGGACTATCTATTTACTAGCACAAAAAGCTCTCCTGGATGTATTTTTTTAAATCAATCTCCATTCCTCATACACAATGACAATACAAATAAATCTCTCAACTCTTAAACCTTTTTGTCATGGTCCGGTCTGTTGACTACTCATTTCAGTTAATTTCCTTTTCCAGTTGTTCCACTCGGGCCGTCTTCAGGAGCTTCTCCGTGTCAAGATACGTATCGTCTGTTGTTGTTCGTTTTAGTCGTCTCGTTTCCAGCTGCGTAGGTCCGGCCGATTACCGCTACTCAGAGTTGCGTATTCAGTCTCTTCTGTGTTTCAGTAAAGCCCAAGTCCAGGCTTTGTGTTCCTGTCAAGTCCCTATCCAGGCTCAGTGTTCCAGTGAAGTCCAAGTCAAGGCTTTGTGTTCCAGTCAAGTCGATATCCAGGCTCAGTGTTCCAGTCATGTCCAAGTCCAGGCTCAGTGTTCCAGTCAAATCCAAGTCCGGGCTCTGTGTTCCAGTCCCAGTCAAAGCCAAGGCTCTGTGTTCGTGTCCGAGTCCGAGTCAAGTTCCGTGTCGAATTCCCAGTCAAATTCCGAGACCGATTCCGAGTCAAAATGCGAGTCCAAATCAAGTCCAAATCCGTCTGCGTGTAAAGTGTCCGGTCCTGTGTGCTGCACTTGGGCTCGCCCCCAGTCACTCGTCCAACACCTTTAAAATCTGTCGCTTCTGCAGGAACCGTAGGGTGTTGAAACTCTAGTCAGGAAGAAAAGTAAAATATATCTTACAAAAGATACAGCAGACGAGGTAATGATATCAATCTAGAAGATGACAAGGCTGGCAGAAAGGAGCCAAAGAACGAAATTAGGAGAGTGAGAAGGGGCCATGAGAATGCCTTTCGGAGCAGGACTAAGGAAAACCTCAAGTCACTGCACACGTATGCGAAGAGCATGAGGATAAGAAGTTAAAAAATAGGATCAATCAAGTGTGAGAGTGGAAAACTGTGTAGGGAACCGGAGGAGATAGCGGAGGCACTCAATGAATACTTCAGTAGTCACTGCGGAATAGGACCTTGGCGATTGTAGGGATTATTTACGGCAGACTGGATAGCTTAACAATCCAGACATTAAGAAAGACGATCTTCTGGAGCTTGTGGAAAGCATCAAGTTGGATAAGTCACCGGGACCGGACCAGATGAACCCCAGGCTGCTGTGGGAGTCGAAGGAGAAGATTGCTGAGACTCTGGCAATGATCTTTACATCATCCATGGGGATGGGACAGGTTCCCGAAGATTGACCTGTCGCAGACGTTGTTCCCTTATTCAAGGGAAGGTGTAGAGATAGCATAGGAAATCATAGAGCAAGGAGTCTTACTTCAGTGGTTGGTGTGTTAATGGAATAGATCCTGAGAGGCAGGATTTCTGAACATTTGGAGAGGCATACTATGATTAGGAATAATAAGCATGGGGGTTGTCAAAGCAGATCATGACTTACGTGCCTGATTGTATATCTGAGGATGTGACAAAGGACATTCATGAAGGTAGAGCAGTAGATGTATGTATATGGATTTCAGCAAGGAAGCTGATAAGGGACCCCATGCAAAGCTTATTGAGAAAGTAAGGAGGCATGGGATCCAAAGGGACATTGCTCTGTGGCTCCAGAATGGGCCTGCCCACAGAAGAGAAAGTGTGGTTGTAGACAGGTCATATTCTGCATGGAGGCCGGTGACTACTGGTGTGCCTCAGGGATCTGTTAAGGACCCCTACTCATGGTGATTTTTATAAATCACCTGAATTAGCAAGTGGAGAGTGTATTAGTAAATTTGATGATGACATAAAGTTTTGGGGTGTTGTGAACAGTATGGAGGGCTGTTAATGGTTAGGGCGGGATATCGATAGTATACAAAACAGGGCTGAGAAGTGGCAGATGGAGTTCAATCAAATATGTGTGAGGTGGTTTATTGTGGTCGGTCCAAATATGACGACGGAATATAGTATTAATGGTAAGACTCTTGGCAGTGTGGAGGATCTGAGGGATCTATAGGTCCCTGGTCGGACCGTACTTGGAGTATTGTGTTGAGTTCTGGTCATCTCACTACAGAAAGGATGTGGAAACTATAAAAAGGGTGCAGAGGAGATTTACAAAGATGTTCCCAGATTGGTAAGCATGCCCTATGAGAACAGGTTCAGTGAACTCGGTCTTTTCTCCTTGGAGCGACGGAGGATGAGAGGTGACCTGACAGAGGTGTGTAAGATGATGAGAGTCATTGATCGTGTAGAGAGTCACAGGCTTTTTTTTTTTCCTACGGTTGTAATGTCTAACGAGAGAAGGTACAGTTTCAACGTGCATGGAAGTAGGTGCAGAGGAAATGTCAGAGGGAAGATTTTTTTTAACGCAGGGCGGTGAGTGCGTGGAATGGGTTGCTGGCTACGCTGGTGGAAGCGGATACAATAGGGTCCTTTAAAAGATTCCGGGCAGGTGCATGGCGCTTAGAAAAAAGGAGTGCTGTGGGTAAGCATAGAGGAAAATAGAGGGCTAAGTAATTTCTAAAGTAAGTACATGTTCGGCACAGCAATGTGGGCCGAACGGCCTGTATTGTGCCGTCGGTCTTTCTATGTGTGTATGTTTCTATAATACCCTGAGACGCCTCACCCACGTGTTATATAACTGCAATAAAACTTCCTATTCCTACTCCCACTCAGTCCCGTGACTGATGAAGGCGTTGAGACAAACATCCGCTTCATTACGAGATCTACCCGAAATGCTTCTTTCAGTGAGCTATGCACCTGTAGTTCTAAGTCCCTCTCTTCGACAACACTCCCCAGGGCTCCAGCGTTCACTTTATAAATCCTGTGATACATCACTAAATGCAAACCTCATGTCTGAGAAGCAGCTTTCAACTATCATCCTTTCAGGTAATTGTGAATCTAATTTATCCTCTCCCTCTGGATCCCATGCAATCTGACCTGTTAGACTATTTTGCCATAAGGGAGTTTATCAAATGCCTTTCTAAAATCTATACAGAGAACATCCGTCATGCTATCTTCATTGACAATCCCAGTTACCTCCTTGATGTAATCTGAGGCAGATATCAGATGTAACTTCCCGAACACAGTAATACGGACTGATCGGAATCAGACCCTGCCTCTCCAAATGTTCTTGGGTCCTGTCCTTTCAAATCCTTTCAAATTCGGGCTGAGAAATTGGACTGTAGGGTCAATTGACTCTGAAGACTGGCGGAAATTGTCTTATTCTCAATTGCTCTTTACAGCCGCAGTGTCGGCTTCATTTTCCATTTGAGAGTTTTAGTTAACGGCTCTGTTCGTCCGAACGTTTATTGTTTAATTTTCCCTGTAATACTGTTCACATGAACGTGGGTGAACTATCGACCTGCTTCTGTGTCTCTCAATCCGTATTTGAGCCATGTCACAACCGGGTGACAACAAGGACAACAAATTGTGTAAATAAACAAAACAAAACAAAACAAACAAAAAAAAAAAACAAGTAGATGTCGTGAGAATGAGCTGTGGAATCCCTGAATGTGAGTTCATTGTTGGGTTGTGTGAAACTTCCCCTCTGCTTCAAAACGCTGAAATTAAAGCCTTCTTTATTGCAGCATCGAGAAGCAAGCATCATCTGGATAATGGGGTCCTGGCTGATGGATGCTGCTTTTCTGTAAAAACGCTCCTTGCAGATGTGCTCAGCGGCGGGGAGGGCTTTACTTGTGACAGGCTGACTACATCCACAACTTTTCATTTCCTATTCCTTTCATGTCATTGGTGCTTCCCTACCAGACCATGATGTATCCACTCAGGCGATTCTCCACTAATCACCTATGGAGGTTTGTTTAAGTTTTAGATAACATACTAAGTCTGCAGACAGTGGCAGAGTATGGACTGTAAATGCTGGTAAATCGTTCCAGGATGCCAACAAATTCTGCTCCTCTAAACTTCCACACTTAAAGAATCCCGGTCAATATTGGGGAAATTATAGTCACACACTATTCTGTTGCTTTAACATTGTCCAATAGCCTGTCTACATTTCTGTTTCTATTTCTCCTGCTGTCATTTTAAAAATAATTGGAAATTGAAGCACACAACATCTCGAGATCCTCCTTGATCAACTCTCCGTTTCATCCTGAAAGATGCCCACTGGGAGGGTGGGGTTATATATTCTATTAAATACAGTCCGTTATTGGGGTTGTACAGGTCTCCGTCTTTGAAGTGCTGTGATTGTTCTGGAGTTTAACGGTGGTGTGCTTGGCGTGTACATGTCTGTGTGCTCACTGCACAGTGCTGAGTGTTTTATAGGTCTGTATCGTGGAAGTGCAGGTCTAGATATTGTGAAGTTCTCTGTCCCTGTTGTCCACTACTGACTGTTCTTGGACAGTCTCTTATGCAGGACATGTTTATACCAGAGATTCAGCCTGGCCTTCCTCACCATGCTGAGCTGCAGCAATCTGTGTTCCGGCAGTGCACTTTTGTTTTCTACTTGTCCGCCTCCCTGTTGTGCAGTGCTGGAGCTAAAGCGGGCAGTGTCCATGCAGTGCAGAGCTGGTTTGTGCAGGTCAGTGTTCTTGCAGTTTTGCAGGTGACTGGTGTTCAGAACGGGATGAGTGTGGTCTGTGTTCGGCTGTGAATTTACAGTGCAATCTGGGGTTTTTCATGTCTTTATCTGTAGAGAAAATGGGCTGGTGCTTGAAATCTGTGGCAGCAGAGAGCAGAGTTGGGCTTGTTGTGATGTCTGTTCTTCTATCCTGCCCTGCTCTGGATCAATAGTAATATATTTTCATACATCTCTGTCGTTGTGTTAGAGTCTGCACTGATCTGTGCTCTCACTGACCAGTGTTGTGCTCTGGCAGCTCAGCGTGCTTGAAATGCAGTGCCATTGTTTGTACAGAAGTGACTCATACAGAAAAAAAAATCCCATGTACACCCAGGTAAATTAGTTGTTTCCTGGAGACCAGACTGGGTGTTTCAGATCGTTAGTGGGAACAGGATCATTGGGGGATGCACTAGAGCATTCAATCCATCAAGTGTATATTATAGAGCATCAGGTCTATAGTACAGCGTTCCCACTGTCCCATTCCCAATTCTCTCCCCACAATTCAGCTGATTATTTCCCCGAAGGACCTGCCAGTTCGTCTTTAAACAGTCCCCTCAGCTCACTGTGCGTGTTGACCATGATGTCAGTTCGATCTGTATGTTTGACCGCATCTGGTCTGTTTCCCCCCATGGACTAAATCCCCTGTCTGTCTCCCTCGCTAGCTCTTTCTCTCTCTGTCTAGATCTCTCCCGCTAGCTCTTTCTCTCTCTCTAATCTCTCTCGCTGTCTCTCTCTCTCTCTCTCGCTGTCTCTCACTCTCTCTCTCTGTCTCTCTCTCTCTCTGTTGCTCACTCTCTCTCTCTCTCTCATATCTAACGTTGTATCTCACACTCGTCGTTTTCTCGTTTACTTTTAGTCATCCTGCATCTACTATTCTGCTAATCTCGAGTACTATTTTTATTATTTTACCGGTCTTCCCATTCCATTGCAGGATGACACATTTCTTTTAAATTATCTGTTGGTTTTTGTCAAAATTAAGACGTGTATAAAAGACTACTGCATCAGAAACTCAAAACACGAAATGCTGGAGGAACTCAGCAGAATTCTTGTGTGTTCCCTTGGATTTTCAGCAGGTGCATATTTTCTCATGTTTCGACATCAGCAACGTGGTCAATTGACCGTTGCCATCCCGACCTTTTTCTCTCTATTGTATCTCTATTAACCAGGAAGTAGCTGAAGGACTGAAGGACAGATCAAAATGGGAAACTACAGGGAAAGAAGGCAGGGGTCGGACAGCGTAGCTGGTCCTCGTTGAATACAGAATAATTATCCAAAAAAAGTGAAATTTGTAAATGTACCTGTTCCGTTGCAAAGTTCAGACTTTATAATTAAAGCTACAGGACTTATTTCCATCAGAGACACGGCTGAGGTAATGCCAAAGAATTTAAATATACGTGTGTGTGTGTGTGTGTGTGTGTGTGTGTGTATATATATATATATATATATATATATACACACACACATCAGAGACAATGGCGTTTAGCCAAATTGTTGAAAGAACTACAAGTGATAAAGTTAGTGATGTGTATAACCGTCTCTCTGGAGAATAATCCTCTGTATAAATCAGGGTTGACGTGCATCATCGGCTCAGTATCTGCCGGAGCTGTGAATTCAGGAACAACATAAATCACAGATTCTCACTGAAATGGTGTATCCAGTCATCTGGCGGATACGAGACATTTACTATCCTTTTATATCAGCCTTTGGAATTCCCGGTAAGTCGCAGTGTCAGCTGCCGTTGGTGAGAAATGATGTTTATTTCTGATGTTGTGATTATTCCTGTCACTGCCACATTCCAGTTCCAGTATTCAGCATTTCAGGATTGGAATGGAAACATCGGGACTATGGATTCTGGGATGTGGATCTAATATAAACGGCTGCAGGAATTCAGGGAATCCGCCAACATCTGTGGAACTGAGTGGGTCAGGCAGTGTTCTACCAACGTTTTGTGAACAAAAATGAGATATTCGGGTCTCTGCAGATTTGGTCCTGTAGCAGCTGCACTGCATTTGCAAATATTGTGTTGAAACAGCCCGCGGACATCATTCCAGTTGATGGTCCGTATTTGTATATGAGCAATTGACTGAGTTAGGTGCAATGTTCAAACCATCGACTGGCAGTAACACTTTAGCGAATGTTCCATGATGTTTCACGAACCTGTTGCGGATTTTTAATATATGTGTGCAATACAACTTAATATAAAGCAGTTGACAGACAACACAATGAAATGTTTGCTGAGCAGATTATCACAAGCGACGTGGTGTTTAATAGTTATCAATATTTTGAAATGCATTGCATTATGTCTACGTCTGACACCGTTACAGACATCTGACCGCGGCATCGAGTTTGCAACTAGACGTTGTATTCCTCTCCCCTGCTTATCTGTGATGGATTCAGTGGGAGGTGTCAAGTCTGTTGGGATGTTGAGTCAGAAATCAGTCAATGTTCTGTTATAAAGTCAGTGAGGAGGCAAAAGCTGGAATACGAAACAAACTCGGGGAATGCTGGAAACACGAAGCCCCAAGCAGCTTGTATGGGAAGAGAGATCAGTTTACACTCGTGTTAGGGTGTCTCTGAGAACAGTTCTGTGAAGAGATACTTTAACCCTTTTCCACATATTCTGTTTTGCCTGGATGAGTGTTTCCAGCATTTCCTGTTTTCGTTCTGCCCTTCGGCAGTTCTGTCGCTGACAGGGATCGCCATGGAAGTTGGTGATCATCTAATGGAAGAATCCAGCCATCAGCGTCCGGACGAGACTCGGAAAGCACCGGTAGAAAATATTCCAACCGGTACTGACTCTGCGGAGGTAGTTACACAGTTTTAGCTTTCTGCTGTCATTTCACGTTTCGGTTATCAGTAAGTAAGACATATTCAAATTATTTTACTGTGTAAAATCTTCGTCTCCGGCAGTTCTGCGCCATTTCTCAACCCTCCAACCACGAAATTCAACAATAAAGTGGAAATATCACAGGATCCCCTGAAGCTGCTTCATGGGTTTCTAATCAGTATTTTCTGAATTTGCTGTTCCCTGTTTCTCTTCCAGCGAACTTGGTGGCAATTGTGATCCTGTCCCGGGGAAAGTGCGTCTCTCCAAATGTATCACTTTCTACCTAGTGGGAATGGCAGTGGCCGATCTCCTGGTCGTTATCACGAATCCACTGCTGAGGTGGACTGCTCAGGTTTATTTTCCTCCATCATTCCTTTCCATTACTCCTCTGTGCAGACTCGTCAGGTGGTTGATGTTTGCGAGTACTGCGGCCTCAGTCTGGCTGACCGTCGCATTCACCGTCGATCGATTTGTGGCTATTTGCTATGAGAAGCTGAGAACAAAATATTGTACCGAGAGAACGGCGGCTGTGGTTATCGGGACAGTAAGTGTACTGGCCTGTTTGGAGCCTGTCCCGGTGGTCCTTTTGTACGGTACTGGAATTTCCCGGTATTGTACTTTATTACCGAGCTTCGAAAACTCTCCTGCGTGGGCTGCATTTGACATATTTCACCGCATTTTCTACCCTTGTTTACCTGTCATTCTGATATTCCTGTTCAATATGTTGACTGTCAGGCGGATTCTAGTGGCAAATCGAGCCCGCAGGGGGCTCCGAGGACAAAAGAGTCGAGAGAGTGAGAAGGACCGGGAGATGGAGAATCGACGGAAATCCATCGTTTTGCTCTTCAGCATAATCGGTATTTTCATATTGTTGTGGGGAACACTGGTGGTATTTTATATCTATAGACGGATTTCAAAGAGTTTTGTTAGTTCTGTCACTGATCCCCGTTACACCGCAGAACACACAGCAACAATGCTGCAGATTCTCAGTTCCTGCACCAACACTTGTATTTACGCCCTGACTCTGAGCAAATTCCGAGAAGAACTAAAGAATGCCGTGAAATACCCAATGAATCTGATTTTTAAACTCACGGAACGTTAGAAATAAATACTGTAAAGTATTATAATTCAGTTCCCTATTCTATCCCCCCACTTGTGGGTAAATGGAAACAATGAGATGAACAGAGTTACAAGACAAACACGACAAAATCTGCAGATGATCGAAATACAAAAGAACACACACACACACACACACACACACACACACACACGCACACACACACACGCACACACACACAATCAGATCCTGATGAAGGTTCTCGGCCCACATTGCAGCTGCTTACTCTTTTCCACACTTAGAATGCTGGAGGAACTCAGCAGGCCAGGCAGCATCTACAGAAAAGAGTAAACTGTCGACGTTTTGGTCCGACACCCTCCATCAGAGTCCTGACAAATGTTTACTCTCTTCCATTGTGTGTGTTGCCTTAGAGTTACAAAACTACTGCTTACATCTGATCTCGATGGCATCGCAGAGAAAACCCCTTTGCATTTCACCTCCCGCACTGTTAAATTGAAGGTTGAGGCGAACTTGTTACCCGTGCTTCCCGGTTCTTCAAAATTGCCTGATCTTGGGGTATACTTTCGTCTGTATGAAACATTCCTGCATCCGTCACAACCTGTCCGTTTGCTGCTCCCTCTTTTTTTCCTACTACATTACGAACTGAAGAAACGGCTGCCTGAAAATGCTTCGTTATCTTCTTATAGCTTTCTCCGGCTGTGTGAACATCATTTATTTGATTTTCAGAGCACTGGGCAGCTGTTTAGAGGAGTCAATGGCTGCTGATTTCTGGGACAAGTTTTACGGAGTCAGGGTAGTTATAAAGCTTTGAAATACGCAACCTTTGGCCCTTCTTAACGATGACTGTGAGCAAGCTATAGCCCTTGCAAGCTAATTAATGTCGGAGACCTTGTTAAAGTTATCTGAAAGCTCAACTCTCTTCGGGTGCCCAAACTTTTGCAAACTTATACTTTTTATCCACTCCAAAATTGTACAAAACAAAAATAATACACTATTCTTGCTTAAACTATTGAAAAAAAACATCTTTAAATTTATGAGTTTCGGAGTTCAGTTCATCTTCTGCTCACTTAACTATTCGCAGTAACAGACACTTTGACCGGGGTGCCCATACCATTGCATTCCACTGTACAGGAAATAAAAGGATATGTATCTCATGCACGAAACACTTTAGCAGGGGAGATACAGACAGGATTATCTGTGAAAATGAGTGAGATTGCAGGATGGTGCGTTACCTCCGTCATGCCATGACCAAGGATATCTCTCAGAAAGAGCAGGATTAGCAGCCAGAGGTCATGATCCTGATTAGAACAACAGAGAGACAATACCCGGCAAAGATAAGTTAGGGAGGTGGGCAGAAAGTTAAAGAATATATAAAAAAAACTCTGGGGTGGTGATTTCAGGATTACTTTAGATGCCACATGCTTGCGACGTCAGAGATGTTTATTTGGTGCACTGAAGTGTGTGGCTAACAATCTTGGGCAGCAGGGAAGGCATCAGGACCACTGATCATTGGGTTTTCATGTATAGGGAAGATGGGTTACACTGACGGGGAACTAATATTCTCAGAGGGAATCTTGCTGGAGCCACCCTGATGATTTTGATCATGTGGCATGTGGAGGGTATGTTGGTATCCAGAGCAACAGGTCAGTAGGTTGCATTGGTGTAAGGTAGAGATGAGGTCAAAGTAACCCCAAAAGGAGATCAAGATGGGGCCACGTTATTGAGCACAGTAGCACTCAACGGCAGAAGTGAGTTTATTTCAGTGCAGTGTGTAAAACAGCTAAGACAAAGGGACCTAGCTCCTTTATTTATACACAGCATACAGAGATCTGGTAGAGAGAATGTCAGGACTTGTATCGAAACATTCCAGGATTTAGAGACTCCAGAGTGTGCTAAAAGGGGTCGGGGAGCTGCAGTGCTGATCAGGCAAAATGTCACAAGTTCGAGGTTATCCCTGAAGCTCATCAAGTAACACAATGTGGGTAGAACTCTGGAATAAGAAAGGTGCAATTCTGTAGGCCTCACATTAGCCATTAATAGAGAGGAAAACATATAGAAACATAGAAAATAAGTGCAGGAGTAGGCCATTCGGCTCTTCGAGCCTGCACCGCCATTCAGTATAATGATGGCTGCTCATCCAACTCAGAACCTTGTACCAGCCTTCCCTCCATACCCCCGATCCATTTAGCCACAAGGGCCATATCTAACTCCCTCTTAAATAGCGCCAATATGTCAGCGGGTTATTGACGGATGTCAAACAATAGGATACTCTTGTTGGTGAATTATCGGCCCAGAATGACTGGCACTACCTTTACACATGAGGCTTGGATGGGACATTATTTGTTAGGTGTATTCATGAAGGTTTCCAGAAACAGCATGTAGATGGTCCACCAGGGAGGGGGCACACTTGATATATTATTGGGAACTGAGCCTGGCGAGATGCTTGGAGTTTCGCTGGGCAAGATTTACGGTTAATAACTCTGGATGTTTTCCGGTGGTTATTGAGAAGGATAAGTCTGAACCTGTAGCTGGACGAATCAGAATCAGAATACACTTTAGTATCAACGGCATGTGACGTGAAATTTGTTAACTTAGTAGTAGCAGTTTAATGCAAAACATAATGGAGAAAAGATCAAAATAGAACAACAAATATACAAATAGATAGATAGATTAATAGATAGTTAGATAAAGAAATAAATTGCAGTATACATATATTGAATATGTTAGAAATAGTGCAAAAGCAGGAATACTATTTGTTAAAATAAAGTGAGGTAGTGCCCAGGGGTTCAATGTCAATTTAGGAATCGGATGGCAGAGGGGATGAAGCTATTACTGAATCGCTGAGTGTGTGCCTTCAGGTTTCTGCATCTCTTCCTCATGGGAACAGTGAGAAAAGGATATGCCTTGACTGCTGGAAGTCCTAATAATGGATGCTGCCTTTCTGAGACACTGCTCCTTGGGTACCTTGTAGGATTGTAGCAAAGCTGGAGCTGACTGAATTTACAACACTCTGCAGCTTCTGTCGGTCCTGTGCAGTGCCCCTCCCGCATACCAGACAGTGATGCAGCCTGTCAGAATGCTCTCCACGATACATATTTAGAAGTTTTTTTTTGAGTTTATCTGTAGAAATACTAGATATCCTTAAACTCTAATGAAGTATAGCCGTTGTCTTACCTTTTCTATAAATGTATCGACATGTTGGAAACAGGTTAGATACTCAGAGATATTGGAACCCAGAAACTTGAACTTGCCCTCCCTTTCCACTTCTGATACCTCTATGATCATTGGCAAGTGTTGCTTTGTTTCACCATTCCTGATGTCAATAATCAGCTCTTTTGTCTTACCGACATTGAGTGTCAGGTTGTTGCTGAAACACCACTCCACTAGTTGGCATATCTCACCCTTGCACGCCGTTTCGTCACCACCTGGATTATATTAACAATTGTTGTATCATCAACAAACTTATAAATGGTGTTTGAGCTGTGCCTAGCCGCACAGTCATGGGTATATAGAGAGTAGAGCAGTGGGCTAGGCACACATCACTGAGGTGCACCAGTGTTGATCGTCAGTGAGGAGGAGATGTTATCACCAATCCCCACAGACTGCGGTCTTCCAGTCAGGAAGTCGAGGCTCCAATTGCAGAAGGAAGTAGATAGGAGTGGGTTCCTCAGCTTCTCAATCAGGATTCCGGGAATGAAGGTATTAAATGCTACGTCATAAATTTGTGGAAGGCAAATTGCAGCGCAATTGGGCAGGAATTATAGAGAGTAGTCTGGAAGCCGATGTTACTGGTTACCAGTACCTGTAATAGTCTGGCATAGAGCACAGAACACAGAACAGTACAGCACAGTACATACTCTATGGCCCACAATGTGGTGCCGACGCCTAAACCCTGTCTCCCATCTAAACCCGCACATTAAATTCCTCTATATACCTATCTAGTACTCTCTTAAATTTCACTAGTGTATCAGCCTCCACTACTGACTCAGGCAGTACACTCCACGCACCAACCACTCTCCGAGTAAAAAAATGCTTCCTCTAATATCCCCCTTGAACTTCCCACCCCTATCCTTAAAGCCATGTCCCCTTGTATTGAGCAGTGGTACCCTGGGATAGAGGCGCTGGCTGTCCACACCATTTATTCCCCTTAATCTCTTGTATACCCCGATCATGTCTCTCCTCATCTTCCTTCTCTCCAAAGTGTAAAACCCCAGCTCCCTTAATCTTTAATCATAATGCATACTCTCTAAACCAGGCAGCCTCCTGGTAAATCTCCTCTGTACACTTCCCAATGCTCCACATCATTCCTATACTGAGGCGACCAGAACTCGACACAGTACTCCAAGTGTGGTTTACCCAGAATTTTATAGAGCACCACCATTACCTCGCGACTCGTAAATTCTGTTCCTCGAGTTATGAAAGCTAACACCCCATAAGCTTTTTGAACTACCCTATCTACCTATTAGGTAACTTTCAGGGATCTGTGGACATGTCCCCCCAGATCACCCTGTTCCTCCACACTGCCAAGCATCCTGCCATTTACTTTGTACTCTGGTTTGGGGTTTGTCCTTCCAAAGTGTACCACCTCAGCATTCTCCAGGTTGAACGGAATCTGCCACTTCTCAGCCCCCTTCTGCATCCTATCATTTTTTCTCTGCAAACTTCGACAATCCTCTACACTATCCACAACACCACCGACCCTTCTGTCGTCTGCAAACCTGCAAATGCACCCTTCTACCCCCATATCAAGGTAGTTAATAAATATCACGAAACGTAGCGGTCCGAGAACCGATCCTTGTGGGACACAACTGGCATAACCGAATGTATTCCCTCCACCACGACCCTCTAATTTCTGCAGGCAAACCAATTCTGAGTTCAAGTGGACAAACATCCTCAGATTCCATGCCATCTGACTTTCCGAATAAGCCTACCGTGTGGAACCTTGTCAAATGCCTTAGTAAAATCCATGCAGATCGTATCCACTGCACTACCCACATCTATATGCCTGGTCACCTACTGAAAGAACTCTACCACTCTTGTTAGACATGATCTACCGTTCAGAAAGCCATGCTGACCGTTCCTGATCAGACCGTGATTCTCTAAATACCATTAGTTCTTCTGTCTAAGGATCTTTTCCAACAGCTTTTCCACCACAGACGTAAGCCTCACCGGTCTATAATGAGCCGGACTATCCCTACTATCTTTTTTGACAAAGGGAACAACATTCGCCTCCCTCCAAACCACTATTAGCATGCCCGGTGACAACGAGGACATAACGATCCTAGCCAGAATCTCAGCATTCTCTTCATTCGCATCGTGGAGCATTCTGGGGAATATTCCGTCAGGCCCCTGGGACTTCTCCGTCCTAATGTATTTTACCAAAGGCAACACACCCTCTCCCTCAATATCAACATACTCCAGAACATTAGCCTCACTCATTTTGACCTCACCGTCATCAAGTTCCCTCTCATTAGTGAATGCCGAAGTGAAGTATTCATTGAGGACCTCGCTTACTTCCACAGCCTCCAGACACATCATCCCACCTTTATCTCTAATCGGTCCTCACTTCAATCCTGCCATCCTTTTGTTCTTCACATAATTGAAGAATGCCTTGATATTTCCCTTTACCTTACTCGCCATGGTCTTGTCATGTCCCCTTCTTGCTCTCCTCAGCCCCTTCTTATGCTCCTTTCTTGCTACCCTATATTCTTCAATAGACCTGTCTGATCCCCTGTATACAACTTCATGCATGCTGCCTTCTTGCACCTGACTAGATTTTCTACCTCACTTGTCACCCATGTTTCCTTCACCCTACCATTGTTTATCTTCCTCACCGGGACAAATTCATCCCTAATATCCTGTAAGAGATCCCGAAATATCGACCACATATCCGTAGTACATTTCCCTGCAAAAGCATCATCCCAATTCAAACCCGTATGTTCTAGCCTTATAGCCTCAAGATTTGCCCTTCCCCAATTATTTTTTTCCCTGTCTTCTCTGATTTCTATCCTTTTCCATGATAATGCTAAAGGCCAGGGAGTGGTGGTGACTCTCCCCCAGATGTTTACTCACTGAAAGATCCGTGACCTGCCCCGGTTCGTTATCTAATAGTAAATCTACTATGGCATTCACCCGATTCGGCCTGTCAACATACTGTGACAGGTGTCCGTCCTGGACATACGTAACAAACTCTGCCCTGTCTAAACCATAGGGACTAAACAGGTGCCAGTCAATAATGGGGAAATTAAAGTCATCTATGATAACATCCTGTTATTTTTGCAGTTTTCCAAAATCTGCCTCCTAATCTGCTCCTCGGTATCTCTTCTGCTACCAGACGGCCTATAGTATACTCCCAACAGAGTAATTACTCCTTTCCTGTTCCTGACTTCCACTCATACTGACGTAAAAAAAGGATCCTGCTGCTTCAGCCACCCTTTCTGTAGCTGTAATAGTATTCCTGACCGGTAATGCCACCTCTTCCCACCACCTCCCGCCCTTCTGTCCCTTTTAAAGCACTGAAATCTATCAATATTGAGAATCCATTCCTGCCCTGTTGCCAGCAAAGTCTCACTAATTGCCACAAAATCATAATTCCATGGATGTATCCAAGCTCTCAGTTTATAAACTTTGTTCCTGATGCTTCTTGCTTTGAAGTACACGCACTTTAGCTCTTCTACCTTCTCACTTTTACACCTTTTATTCTGCTTCTCTTTCCTGAAGGCCTTTTTATATGTTAGGTTTGCCTTTACTCCATGCAGTATACGTGCAGTATACTTCCTCCTCCTCAGTATCTGCTCTAACACTCTGGTTTCCATCCCCCTGCAAGTCCAGTTTAACACCCCCTCCCCAATTCTGTAGCAGTACTAGCAAACCTTCCCGCAAGGATGTTAGTCCCCCTCCAGTCAACTGCAATCCGTCCCGTCTGAACCGGTCCCACCTTCCCCAGAAAAAGGCACAATTGTCCAGAAACATGAGGCCCTCCCTCTTGCACCAATTCCTTAGCCGCGTATTGAGCTGCATTACCTTCCTATTTCTAGCCGCACTAGCACCGGCCCAGGTAGCAATCCTGAGTTTGCAACCCTGGAGGTCCTGTCCTTCAACTTTGCACCTAACTCCCTGAACTCTCTTTGCAGGACCTCCTCCTTCTTCCTATCCACGTAACTGGTATCTACATGGACCATGAAATCTGGCTGCTCACCCTCCATCTTGAGAATACTGAGAACTCGATCCAAGAAATCGCTGACACTGGCACCAGGGAGGCAACAGACCATCCGGGATTCTCGATCTCTCCCACAGAACCACTTATCTGTCCCCCTTACAATCGAATCCCCTGTCACTACTGCTGTCCTCTTTTCCGTCCTCCCCTTTTGAGCTGCGGGTCCAGTCTCGGTGCCAGAGATGCTACCACAGCCACTTGTCCCTGGTAGTTCGTCCCCGCCAACAGTATCCAAAACAGTATACTTATTACTGATGGGAACGGCCACAAGGGTTCTCTGCACATTCTGTCTATTCCACTTGCCTCTCCTGTCAGTCACCCAGATACCTGTCTCCTAACGTTTAGGGGTGACTATCTCCCTGAAACTACTGTCTATTTCTGCCTCTGCCTAACGAATAACCCGAAGTTCATCCATCTCCAGCTCCAGTTACCGAACTCGGTTTGTCAGGAGCTGCAGCTGGATGTACCTTTTGCAGGTGTAGTCAGCAGGGAAACTTGTGCTGTCCATGACTTTCCAAGTACTGCAAACGGAGCACTCGACTACCCGAACTGCTGCCTCCATTACCTACTCCTAAGTTAATTAGATTAATGTGAGGGTGAATTCCGGTCCAACTGGTCAGAATTTGGAATCCCCTTCACTGTCGGTAAGGTAGAGAAGGACATGGTCCTGCAGAAATTTAATGTGCTGAGAAATATTGTGTTTGTTTGAAAATGTAAGGGAGTCATATGTAAGGACGAGGAAAATGAAATTGGACAGGGTCTTGGAGGAACATACACGAAGCAAGGAACAAATCACACTGTGAAATAGGACAGTGCACCGTGACCAGGAAATATCTTCAGTTGGGAGGATCACTGGGTACCAGTTGATCTTACGCAGTCACAGAAAACAACAGTATAGTGGGGAGAGGACAGGATCACTCAAGGACACACCTGGGAGTTGATGCCTGGAGCCAGAGTTAGCATGTGAGGTAGAAAACTAATAGTTTCCGTTCACTAGCGTTCACTAAGGAGAAGGATAGGGAGGAATGCAGGAACAGGATGGGGTATGGTGATATTTTCTCGTCTGTTGATACGACAGGGAAGGCGCTGTTGGGTCTGTCAATCATCATAGATAGGTAAATCCTTTTGGGGGATTTAGTCCATTTGGGAACACAGTCCACATGCAGTTAAGTATGATGTTTAAGCTGCCGGCACTACACTGGAAGGACACAGATCTGGCCCGTACTGGAAGAGAAGGGGAGAGTCTGTCTCCGGTATATACATGCTTTGCATATTTGATTGCTCAAGAAAAGACAGCAGTTAACTACAGGGACAATGAACTTCACAAGATCTAGACCTTCATTACCAGGGCACAGGCCAATAAAACTCAGAGCACTCTGCAGTGAGCTTAGGGACTTGTACACACCGAACACTGTACCCGCCCACCCCCCGCGCTAGACAGAAGTACAACCATAGCACTTCAAGGACAGACACCTGTAAAACCCTGATAAGGGATGAAATTGATGGACACCATCATTCTCCCCCTTCCACTGGCCATATTTCAGGTTATAATAACGGAGAACCTTGAATGATGTGTGCTTCAATTTCCAAAGGATTTTGAAATGCAACCGGCAGAAAGAGGAACAGAAATGTAGGCAAGTTCTGGAAAGTTGTAAAAGCAGCAGAGTAGTGAATGAATGCATTTCACAATATTGACTGAAATTTTCTTAGTGTGGAGACTCAGAGGAGCGGCAATTGTTGGCAACCTGGAAAGATTTACCAGCATTTCCGTCTTGTACTATGTAATTTTGTGCAGCTTTAACACGTCATCTAAAACTTTGATAATGCTCTATAGGTGCATAGTGGAGAATAGACTCTCTGATGTAGTTTAGAAACACCAATACCCTTGCGTGGAATCGCAACAGAAAAGTTGTGGATGGATCACAGGTAAAGCCCTCCCCCCCCCCCCCCACTGAGCACATCTCAAAGGACAGGTGTCAGGAGAGCAGCATCCATCATCAAGGACCCTCATCATCCAGGTGATGCTCACTTCTCAATACTGACATCCAGAAGGAGCTGCAGGAGCCTCAGGTCCCGTAGCACCAGGTTCATGAATAGCTATTGCCCCTCAACGATCAGGCCTTTGAAGCAAAGGGGATAATTTCACTCACCACAACAATGAACTCACATTTAGGGACTCCACACCTCATGCTCTTGACAGTGACTTGGTATTTTTTGTTTGTTTGTTTGTTTTCTGTTTATCTAAACAATTTATTGCCTGTTTTGTGTTTTCTACATTAAGCATTTATCGAGCTCTGATATGTGCAATTTTTCATTGATTCCTTTGTATTTATTTGTATTTACTGCGCATGCCAGCAACAGAATGTATATGGCAGCATTTCTGCATTGACAATATATTTACTTTCAAATTGAAGTTCACAGAAAATGTCTTGTGAGGATCGGCGGGGGAAGATTGGGCTTTTATCTTTAGAGGGAAGGAAGATGAGAGGTGATTCGAACGAGGTATACAAAATAATAGGAGGCATCAATTGAGTGGATATCCAGAGATTTTTTCCCAAGGTGGAAGTGATTAAAAAATGGAGGAATAACTTTAATGCGATTGAAGAATAGTATTGGGTGCGAATTGTCTGTGGTTAACTATTAAACACAGGATATGTGTGGAATTCGCTGCTGGTAAAGACAAATGCATTAGAACTTGCATTGTGGTATGATCCTTGTAATTGATGAATTTAAGTGGGAGACTATTTTGATAACAGTCATCCCCAAAGAAGGACACAATCTTAGGGGAATATGCTAAACTAAAGGCAAACTAATGATCAACTACCACCTAGTACTTCCTGCTCACGTTCCACTACCTGCGTATCCTGACATCTCATCTATGCTTTTTTTTTCTTTTTGAAGAGGCTCATAGAACATAGATCATAGAATAGTACAGCACAGTACAGGTCCTTCGGTCCACAGTGCTGTGCCGGCCCTCAAACCCTGCCTTCCATATAAGCCCAGACAATAAATTCCTCCATATACCTGTCTAGAAGTCTCTTAAACTTCACTAGCGTATCTGCCTCCACCACTGACTCAGGCAGTGCATTCCACGCACCAACCTCTCGCTGAGTAAAAAACCTTCCCCTAATATACCCCTTGAACTTCCCACCCCTTACCTTAAAGCCTGTATTGAGCAGTGCTGCCCTGGGGAAGAGGTGCTGACTATCCACTCTATCTATTATCTTGTACACCTGTATCATGTCTCCTCTCATCCTCCTTCTCTCCAAAGTGTAAAGCCCTAGCTCCCTTAATCTCTGATCATAATGCATAGTCTCTGAACCAGGCAGCATCCTGGTAAATCTACTCTATGCCCTTTCCAATGATTCCACATCCTTCCTATAGTGAGACGGCCAGAAATGAACACAGGTGTGGCCAAACCAGAGTTTTATAGAGCTGCATCATTACATCGCGACTCTTAAACTCTATCCCTCGACTTATGAAAGCTAACACCCCATAAGCTTTCTTAACTACTCTATCCACCTGTGGAGCAACTTTCAGGGATCTGTGGACAAGTACCCCCAGATCCCTCTGCTCCTCCACACTACCAAGGATCCTGCCATTTACTTTGTACTCTGCCTTGGAATTTGTCCTTCCAAACTGTACCACCTCACACTTCTCCGTGTTGAACTCCATCTGCCACTTCTCAGACCACTTCTGCATCCTATCAGTGTGTCTCTGCTATTCTCTACAGAATCTACAACACCACCAACCTTTCTCTCGTCTGCAAACTTGCCAACCCACCCTTCTACCCCCACATCCAGGTCGTTAATAAAAATCACGAAAAGTAATGATCCCAGAACAGATCCTTGTGGGACACCACTGGTCACAATCCTCCAATCTGAATGTACTCCCTCCACCACGACACTTTGCCTTCTGCAGGCAAGCCAATTCTGAATCCACCTTTCCAAACTTCCTTGGATCATATGCCTTCGGACTTTCTGAATAAGCCTACCGTGTGGAACCTTGTCAATTGCCTTACTAAAATCCATATTGATCACATCCACTGCAATACCCACATCTACATGCCTCGTCACCTGCTCAAAAAACCCTATCAGGCTTGTTAGTGACAATCTGCCCTTCACAAAGCAATACTAACGGTGCCTGGACAGACCATGATTCTCTAAATGCCCAGACATCCTGTCTCTAAGAATTTTTTTCCAACAGCTTTCCCACCACAGAAGTAAGGCTCACTGGTCTATAATTACCCGGGCTATCCCTACTACCATTTTTTGAACAAGGGACAACATTCGCCTTCCTCCAGTCCTCCGATACCATTCCCGTGGACAACAATGGCATAAAGATGCTAGCCAGACGCTCAGCAATCTCTTCCCTCGCCTCATGGAGCAGCTTGGGGAATATTCCGTCAGGCCCCTGAGACTTATCCGCCCTAATATATTTTAATAACTCCAACACCTCCTCTCCCTTAATATCAACGTTCTCCAGAACATGAACCTCACTGATATTGTCCTCACCATCATCAAGTTCCCTCGCATTGTTGAGTACGGAAGAGAAGTATTCACGGAAGGTCGCTCACTTCCACAGCCTCCAGGCACATCTTCCCACCTTTATCTCTAATCGGTCCTACGTTCACTCCTGTCATCCTCCTTTTCTGCACATAATTGAAGAATGCCTTGGGGTTTTCCTTTACCCTACTCGCCAATGCCTTCTCATGCCCCTTTCTTGCTCTTCTCAGCCCCTTCATAAGCTCCTTTCTTGCTTCTCTATATTCCTCAATAGACCCATCTGATCCTTGCTTCCAAAACCTCTTGTGTGCTGCCTTCTTCCACCTGACTAGATTTTCCACCTCACTTATCACCCATGGTTCCTTCACCCTACCATCCTTTATCTTCCTCACCGGGACAAATTTATGCTTAACATTCAGCTAGAGGTCTCTAAACATCGACCACATGTCCATAGTACATTTCCCTGCAAAAACATCATCCCAATTCACACCCGCAAGTTCCAACCTTATGGCCTCATAATTTGCCCTTCCCCAATCAAACCAAAACGTTGACAGTTCACTCTTTCCATGAATGCTGAGTGGCCTGTTGACTTCCTCCAGCATTGTGTTTGTGTTGAAAGCTGATGAGATCTATGTTAGGTCGGAACTGGGGAGTGCAGAGAACGGCAGCAGCTGTAAGTCGCACCTGAACTTTGAGACATATTTAGCATTGAGTGATTCAGAATTATAACGTTTTCGGTGAGGGTGAAAGACAAGAATCCAGATCTAAAAACATTGAATGATCAGAGATGTTGCAAATGCAGTCAAGAAGAAAACGGAACTAAGGAAAGTTTAGGAAGTGCGAAACTAGACAAGGTCCTTCATGAATACGCAGCACTATGTAAACTAAACAGAAAATCAGCAATGCTCAATGATGGTGCGGGAGGTGTAATTATTTTGCAGAGCAAGACTGGAGGGAATACCAACGTACCTTGTACATATATTAAAAACAGAAGGGGCACCACGGAGAAGGTAGGAATGTTGACAGCTCAGGGGTGGAGGTGTGAAAGTACACCTGGAGGCAGAATAAGTGGCCAAATCACGAAATTAATATTTCACATCATCAGTATTCCTCAAGCACAATTTGATGGAGGAAAGAAAGATCAGGAAAGATACACTGATATTCACAGCACAGTGATAACAAGGTAATGGGAGCTTTGGGAATCTCGAGGAACACGAAGGTGGATAAATCACCAGAACTGGATAGGATTCATTCCGAGTTATAGAGAGAGTGAGGTAGGTTTGCAGATTGTTTGGGCCTGCACGAAGATCGTTGTAGTCTTTTTTTTATATACAATTGTCGATGCAAAGGACTGCAGATGAGTGAGTATTTCTCCCCTGTTTGACAAGGGTCATAGAAACAAAGCAGAAAACTACATATTGACACACAAAAATTGGTGCAGTTGTGGATAGTGAGGAAGGTTACCAAAGGATTGAGCTGGAAATGTAGGCAGAAAAATGACAGATGAAGTGTTGTCCTCTGAGAAATCAAATTTCGGAGGATTTCTTCAGAATTCCACTCCTTGTTGGGTAGCTGAAATGACAATTATGCCAGTGACATGCGAAGCCTCAGGATACGGGAGATCAGGGAGTCGGTAGGTGTCCGCGATAACTTCACAGCTCCTGACTGACTGTGTGAAGGGAATGGAGATGTAAATCAACCGACCGACCATGGATCGTCTACTGCACTGAAAAGAGATCAGTAGTGAAATGGGCACACCTAAGGTGTAGGTTGCCGATAGGTTTGGTATCCAACAAGAGAGACTAGGGGAAGAGCCAGGCAGAGCAGGGTCCCCCAGTGGTTGCTTCCCTCACAACAAGTACACGTTCTGAATACTGATGGCGGAACGACCTATTGGGGTACAACAGCAGCAGCCAGGCTTTTGGTACTGACAGTGTCTCAGATATTCAGCACTGGAGGAAGAGATCAAGCGGGTCATTATTTGAGAGATGACTCAAGATTCTGTGGCAACAAAAGAGATACCGGGATAGTGTGTTGCCTCAGTGTACCAAGGTTGCCTCAGAGTCGGAGCGACTGTAGAACATTTTCTAGTGTTCGTGGTGCATATATCAAGGTAAAAAGAGGGGCAAGCTTGTACACAGTGACTGGAGGAAAGATTACATCCTGTGCCACGTATTGGTGAGGATAGAAATAGAATGATGACCCGGATGAATATGTGACCGAGAGGCTGATGCCCAGGACATCAATTCTAGGATCACTGCAATATGTTCTGTGGTAGGGAGACATGCACACAAGAGATGGGTAAGTCCTGAACTGGAGGGGAACAAATATTCTGTACATTTGCGAGTGATGCCAAGAAAAATGTAAATGGGAGTGACAGTCAGTGTGATCCTGCGCAGGGGATAATATTCTCCACAATGAGAGCAAATAGAGTCGGCAGGGTAGACGGGAGCACAGACAAAGGAGATGAAAGACAATTGGTTTAAAGTGCATTTACTTTGATACAAGACGGTTAACGGGTCAGGTAGATGAACTCAGGTGTGACTGACTCTGGGTCAGCTGGATCACATCTGCTCATGTTGTGGTCAGATTTGGATGAAAGAGTTAATGGCTTTCTGGCCAAATTTGCAGACAATTCGAAGTGATATGGAGGGGCAGGTAGTGTTGAGGAAGCAGGGAACTGCAGAAGGACAGACAGATTAGCTGAATAACCAAACAAGTAAAAGTTGAAATATCATGCAGGGAGCTGTATTCTCATGCGTATAAGCAGTAATGGCATGAGCTATTTTCTAATCAGGCTGCAAATCCAAAATAAAACAGAGGTGCAAGGAGATTTGGGAGACCTCCTGCAGTTTGAGATGCTGGGAAGGATAAAGTCGGCATTCATTTCGAGAGGACAAATCTACAAAAGCGAAAATTAATGCTGAGATTCAACAAGTTATTGGTCAGACTAAACTTGAAGTATGGTGAACAGTTGTGAGCCCCTTCTCTTAAAGAAAAAAAAAACAACAAAGAAAAAACAATATGTCCTGGCATTGGAGAGGGTCCAAAGAAGATTCGTGAGAATGTTTGAGGAAATTAAAGGGTTAATGTTTGAGGACTGATGGGGCTTTTAAGTTGTACTCGCTGGAGTTTATAAGAATTAGTGGGATCTTATTGAATATTGAAAGGCCAATATAGAGTCGATGCAGAGAGGATGGTGGCGCAGCGACTTCAGCGCCGGTCTCCGGAGCGAATGCTCCAGAGTTCGAATCCAGTTGGGCCACTCCCGGGCATGGTTTCCCTCCGTGCTGAGTTGAGTGTAGAGCTCGCAACTCGGCCTCGTAAAAAACAAAAACAAAACAAAACAAAAAAAAGGCTGCGCTGTGAAAAGGACCTGGGGGACCACTCACAGAATCTTGCCCCTCCAAGAAAACCACTTGTAAACAACTTGCCACCGAGGCTCTTGCAGAGTATAGCACACAAAAAAGAGAGCGAATGTCTCCTAAAGGCACAGTCCATAATGAATAAAACTTAAGACTCTATCACACCTTCGTCCTTTCGGGATAATTTTTGATCAAGAAGCAAGATGATTTTTCGTTTTAGATCACAAAGCGTATATACAATGCATATGTGTTTAAGATGTAGCACACTACAGTAGTGTATACAATGCTAGTTTCTATTTCACTCTCAAGATTAACATCCAGACAGTCAATTTACCATGATATTAGTGTTTACCTTTCACATGCATTATTACAAAATCAAATTCCTGCAAACCCAGATGCTGTTGTCGTTAAAATGACGTTTGGTCAACAATTTTCATTTTTTCACTTCACCACAGAACAATTAACTATCACGTGATCACCCTGCTTACCAGCTCGAATAGGTGCTTTACACACTCACTGAACTTTACCCTGCGCAGGTGTCAACTCATCACTTATGTTTTCCAAACTAAGCCTATTCGTTAAACTTCCAAACAAGTCCTTTGTTCCATTTTCAAGATTTTTAGTTCTATATGTTTCCATCATAACGACGGCAGATGGTCTCCCTTAGTCAAAACAAGACCTCCCTTTGTTTTGAAAGGTCTCCGAAACTGGTCTGTTCAACAAGGTCAAAGGTTTTGAAACTCATCGAGACTTCACAGAATGACTGAAACCCTTTCCAACCAAATCAGACATCTCAGGCTTTAACTGAGTTTCAGCACCATGCTGAAAGACGGCAGATGGAGTTTAACGCTGATAAATGTGAGGTGCTACATTCTGGTAGGAATAATCAAAATAAGACATACATGGTAAATGGTGGGGGATTGAAGAATGCAGTAGAACAGAGGGATCTGGGAATAATGGTGCATAGTTCCCTGAAGGTGGAATCTCATGTGGATCGGGTGGTGAAGAAAGCTTTTGGTATGCTATCCTTTATTAATCAGAGCATTGAGTATAGGAGTTGGAATGTAATGTTGAAATTGTATAAGACATTGTTAAGGCCAAATTTGCAGTATTGTGTACAGTTCTGGTCATCGAATTATAGGAAAGATGTCAATAAAATTGAGAGAGTACAGAGGAGATTTATTAAAATCTTGCCTGAGTTTCATCTCCTAAGTTACAGAGGTTGAAAAAGTTCGGTCTTTAATCTTTGGAGCGTATAGGTTGAGGGGGAACTTGATAGAGATATTTAAAATTATGAAGGAGATAGATAGAGTTGACGTGGATAGTCTTTTTTTCACTGAGAGTGGGGGAGATTCAAACAAGAGGACATGAGTTGAGAGTTGAAGGACAAAAAAATAGGGCTAACATGATGGGGAATTTCTTTACTCAGAAAGTGGTGGTTGTGTGGAATGAGCTTCCAACAGAAGTGGTTGAGGCAGGTTCGATGTTGTCAATTAATGTTAAATTGGTAGATATATGGACAGGAAAGGAATGGAGAGTTATGGGCTGAGTGTATGTCGGTGGGACTATGTGAGAGTAAGAGTTCGGCACAGACTAGAAGGGCCGAGAAGGCATGTTTCCGTGCTGTAATTGTTATACGGTCATATGGCTATATTTAGCAATCTGCAGATTAACAAATGTTTCAACAACCTGAACACAGGCAATTGGGACTTCCTGGTCATATTCGCTTTCATCACTAGTCCCAGCTTCCAATTCTAATTCACCTTGATCATCCCAGCTGCTCTCTTGGAAGCTCTCATTCGGGATAAACTTAAACTTAAATCAAACTCGTCTGCTAACTTAGCAGACTCTGAAAGGGTCGCAACCTCTTTCTCATCTAGGTATGACTTTATTTTATCAGGGATACAACTTCTAAATTCTTCAATCAAATCCAAATCTTTCAAGTTGTTAATTACCCCATTCGCCCCTTATGAGGTACACCAAAGATTGAAGTGCACAAGTTTCTCCTAGGCAAACTCCACATACGTTTGGTTCCCAGACTTCCTCAAATCACCAAACATTTGTCAGTACGCCTCCGGAACCAACTCGTAACCCTTAAGCACGGCGTCTTTCACTGTGTTATAATCAGTTGCCTCTACAAGTGTCAGGGCAGATTACGCTTGCTGGGCCTTCGCTTTAATTATATTTTGTAATAAGACAGCCCACTGGTCTCTCGGCCACTGCCGATCCTGGACCACCTTTTGAAAATGAAGGAAGTACTTATCAACTTCTGCTTCATCAAATGGAGGGACTAACTTAATTTCTCGACTGACACTGAACCTATCACCAAGGTCTGGCATATGGCCTCCTTGCTGCCATCTCTCCCTCTCGAACTCTCTATGTGTTTCTGCCTCTTGTCCCTGTCCTTCTGCCTCCCTCGCCGCGTGCTGTTTTAGTTACAACTCACGTTGTCTTCGCCTATCCTCTGCCTCGACCTTTAATTTTACCAACTGATGCTGAAGCTCAGCCTCAGAATGTTTACTTTCAGCAAGCATTTCCAGCACATCCTCTTCACACTTTTCCTTGGTTATATAATGCTCCGCTATTAACGTCTGAATCTCAATCGTCCTCATTCTGGTGGTCACCTTAAGTTTTAACTTTTGAGCAACTCCCAACAACACAGCCCCCTTAGCGTCATCCAATGCTTCACGGGTTCGTTCTACGCAAGCAAACCAAAAGATATTTCCCCCAGTCAGATCGACCATTAATCCATCTTTAAGCGCCCAACAATTTTAAAATGGCTCCAAACAAAGTGTCCATATCCGGACGAGCAGCCCAATTTATGTCACGTACACGCAAATCTGTAAAAATATCAGCAGAAATAGAACACACTTGGAGTCTGGTCTTGTTGTCAACAAAAGACCACTTAATCAGTAACTACGTCAGATAGTAACTTAAACCAGGTAGATCAAGAGTAAACAGTGTTATGCATATATAGTTGTATACATAAATCCCCAAGCTTATTCAGAGCAAGGGTTGTAAGTGAAACAGTCTTACGATGGTGAGGTAAGGGAAGTCAGATCACTCCACGGGACTGAAGTGAGAGAGAGAGAGAGAGATTTGTAATACGAGGTGCCGTCGATCTTCCTCGATGTCTTCCAAATCTTCCAATTTAGCCAAACTTGACGAATTTAAGAGCGCCATATTCAAGTGATAATCTGCAAACCACGCAAGGGTAAGGCACACCTGTAGATTCCACAGAGCCGACTTTACACGCAGTGATAGTCACAGATCGATTCCTCTCTATGGATCCTCTGCTCCACCCTTGTGGACACTTAAAAGTTCAGTGGCGTCTGCGTGTCCTGAGAAAGAGACAATTCCGCTTGTTTAAATACCGGTGTGCTGAACACCAGCTGTCCATTATGTCCTCATTCCCCCTCTCTCTCTCTTACAGGCATGATTCTTAGAGGCACAGTCTATAACGAATAAGACTTAAGATTCCATCACAGTTGGAGCAACATAAACTTGAACGTTTATTTACAGCAATCTTCATAATATTGTTGAGTGTTTAGCTACGTTATATGCATGTTTACATTTATGTGGGTTTACATTGATATTCAAACAATTATGTTTATTACGTTTTTGCCAGTATACGAGATCAGAAAAAGGAAGCAGCTGTATAAAGCTATAAGTGCTGGGGACTCGATATTTTTATGTTCCCCGGTGTGTTCCATTATCTGCATTACTGAATACAAGCTACACCCCTTTTCATATTTTTGGTTCTTTATCCACTACTCCACTGAACAATGTCCGGAATTACGTTGTGCAGGTAGACCAAATAAAATAGATGTCAGGTGCTCCTTCCCACCACTGGCCTGCAGGTTACAACTGAGCAAGCTGTATCCCCTGCTTACTGATGAATACTGGATATGGTCGAAGAACTTGTAGCACAGTCACAGATTGACTGTGTTGCCTGCTTGGTGCCCAGATTCGGAACATTTCATCTGCCCTGTAGAGAAACTTGCAATGGGAAGGGAAAGGTCCATTTGTGGTGGTCCATGTGGGTACCGACGATATAGGTGGAAAAAGGAATGCGGTTCTGCTGAGGGAATTTGAGCAGCAAGAGAAAAAATAAAATGCAGAATAAAGGTGGTAATCTTTGCATTTCTATTTGAGTCAGCTGCAAATTACCATAGGATCAGGAAGATTAGAGAGTTAAATGCCAGTTCATGAAGGTTATTATAAATACAGGGAGATGCTAACCATTGGGGGAAGAGTGCCACAGAGTGGCAAATGGGTTACAATGCAGACATGCACTTTCTGAGCAGGCTAAAGAGAGCTGGACTATGCACATCTATACTCATATCATTCTACAGATACGCAGTCGAGTGCAGATCATTAACAAAACAAACTTTATTCACAAAAATGTTAAAATAATAAACAGTATAAAGCCGTTTCAGTCTTTCCACTTCAGGTCAATGTTTTGAGTAGCATTCAATTACTTTACTACACCTCAATCAGTAGCACTGCTGTCACTCATGTGACATTCTAGTTTGGTTTACAACCGAAATATTTCAATAATTGAGGGGAGTCCTCGCCCTGTGCAAACACTCCCTCTCCAGTTTGTGAAAAACACCTCCCTGTTGTCCTTCAGCACCCAGCCCTTGACGTGGCTGCACCAAACTTCAGTGTCTTCATCAGCATGTACTGCTGCAGCCAGAAATGTGCCAGTGGGAGCCAGGCGGCAAAGAGCTGCTACTTTGTAAAACTGGATATTAACGCAGAGCACTTATGGGGTCTGGATGCATCCTTGTGCAGTCCTTCGCCTCCTTTCCTTCTACGAGACATGAGGCTGCTCCTTTCAGCTCACTGATCAGTGACAAACTGACTGCTGCTGTCTCCTTTTATACACAGCACCTCGAACCGCCCGAGTAAGGTACAGAGAGACAGACTTGGGAACAGTATAAGACAGAATCACAGTGACGGACTGCGGAGAAAGGCCCCTCATCTTCCAGTTCCACCAGCACTTTAACACAACCAACAGCTTCCAACAGTATAGGCACTACAGAACAGAATCTTAACACTCCAAACAAACTCTGTCACACACCGTTTCCATACTGAAGGATTTCCTGGTTTCATTGCTCCCAGCTATGCTCCATAATTATAGGAAATAAATTTCCATTCTACAAGTAAACACTTGAGGAACTGGGAGAAAGTGAAGTAAGTTCTTCCCTGGGACAAAGACAGTGAACGAGCCCTCCTCACACACAACAGCAGGTGAGTGTGGGTATAGTTGGTCTATGTGTAAAACATTTGCGGTACCAAATAGTGAAGAGAAAATGAAAATATAGTTACAGGAAGGAGACCAATATACCAGCTGATCTGTTTTTCCAGAGCCTTCTACAGCACGATTAATGGTGTTCAGGCAGCTTAGACTGGACTGAATCTTCACTGAATGCAGGGATTGGAGAAAATTCCTCAAAGAGGTGATAAGAAGACAATAAGGGGGCCGTGGAATGTCCTTTGTTAGCAGGATGAAGAATAATCACAAGACATTTTATCCGTATTCCCTAGACTTTCCTCCCTGAAGCATATGAGAATGAGGGGAGATTTAACAGAGGTGTACAACATTGTGAAGTGTATAGATAGGGAGAATCAACGCAGGTGTTGCATTGTGACAAATGCGTTTGATCTACAGCTATTAAGGGAGATAATTTTTGGCTTACCGGGAGCGGGACCTCAGTATTCCAACATATTCAACGTTCCAGCATTGTCACGTGGACAATCTGAAGTCCGGAAGCAAATGGAGGAGAGCTGGACATGCCATCCCCAGCATCCGGAATCCTGTAAAAACCCAGATCAACAAAAGCTCCAAAGACGTCATCCCTGGGAGAGGATGGATCCACCACGAAGACGGGCAGCACCAGTTTGAAAGACTGGCACAGCACAGAGGACTCTCGTGAGCCTCTATCAGTGGCCTGTGCTCCAGCGGGAGCCACAGGGTTAACTAACAAACTATTTTCCACATGAATCAGCCTAAGTGAAAGTAGGAGGGTGACTGTGTTAATTATGGAATGGTGGAGGCTGACGAATATGTAGGGACACTGAACAACGGGGAAAGGCAACGTGAGTGGGAGTGGTCTGTACACACTCATCTATTGCTTCTTCATGTAACACAGCACAAGTAGGGAAGTTATCAAAGGGAGCTAGGAAGAAAACTGTGTGATTATCATAGATGAATTTAATCACTATATTGACAAAACAAAGAAATTTGTCATGGTCCGGTCCGTAAAATCCGCATTCTGGTTTATGGTCCCGTTCATCGATCCTTATTCCGGGGTTTCATGTCTTCCCTTGTTGCATTGAGTGCTTTAATTGAGGCACCTGATCCTAGTTTTATATTGGCACATAAATACCTCTGAAAACCAAGGATTTCCTGCTGGACTGTTCCCTTCCCCTCCGAATTACGGATAGTTACCTCGGCATTCGCTTGGGCAAGCATCCTCAGCAGTCATCCCGGCCCTGCGTCCTAGAAAGCGTCCCGGCCCTGCGTCCTAGATAACGTTCCGGCCCTGCGTCTTAGAAAGCGTCCCGGCCCTGCGTCCTAGAAAACGTCCCGACCCTGCGAAAGCATTCCGGCTCTGCGTCCTAGAAAGGGTCCAGGACCTGCGTCCTAGGAGGGTCCCGGCCCTGCGCTCCACGAAGGAGACCCGGCTATGTACCCAAGAGCCTAATCAAGCCGAGTCCAAGAACCGAGCCAAACCTAGTTCAAGAGCCACGTCCTGTGCTCGAGTTCCTCGCCCTGCCCAGGAATACATCATTCAGCCCTGTGCTGGATATTCCTCGTCCTGTGCTGTCCCTAATCCTCAGTAGGACTTAGAGAAACAAATACGCAGGGAGACTGCAAATAACTCAAGGTTTATAGCATTATAATTGTGATTTCAATTACAAAGGAAAGCACCATCCATCAGCAAGTGTCTCCTCCGTCTAGTCCATGCTCTCTTCTCGCTGCTGCCATCCGGAAAGAGGTACAGGAGCTCCAACTCCTACACAACCAGGTTCAGAAAGATCTAAAAACCCTCAATCATAAGAATTATGAACGGGGGGCGCTGCGGGAGGGGGGAGGTACGGTGACAATTTCACTTTTACCTACACTGAACATTAAATGAAGATAACAGCTCAAAAATCAAAGACGCAAAAACCCATCGGATTCCTTGTGCGGATTCAGTCAAAGGTGAGGAAGGCAAGTGCAATGTTAACATTAATTTCCAGAGAATAAGAAAGCAAGGATAAAATGTTTAGGCTTTGAAAGACACTGGTAAGTCATTACTTGAAGAATTGTAAGCAGTTTAGCGCCCATGTCTAAGAAAGGATGAGCTGTAATTGGAGGGAGTTCAGAGGACTGATTATTGTCTCTGGGCCTGTATTCGCTGGAAATTAGAAGAACTTGGCGGGGGAGGGGATCTCATTGAAAGGTATGAAATGTTTCAAGGCTTCCATAGACGTCGCGAGGATGTTTCCTGTAATGGGTAGTTGAGATCCAAGGAGCACCGCCTCGGAAAAGAGGGACATCCATTTAGACAGAGAGAGGAGTAATTTATATTGCCAGAGAGTGGTGAATCTGTGAAACTGATTACTAGCTGCTGCGGAGGTCAAGTAATTGGGTATATTTAACACAAAGTTTGATAGGTTCTTGATTACTCAGGGTATGAAAGGTTATGAGGAGAAGGCAGTAAATTAGGCTGAGAGAGCAATGGATCAGCAATGATGAATTTGTGGAGAAGACTCAATAGACGAAACGACCTCATTCTATTCCTCTATCTTATGCTCTTATGGCACTTTGTCCATATTTGTCGTCTGCGGTTTTTAATTGACTGTGTACCTTTGTAGCTGATGAGAATGCCCACAAAAAAAACGAATCACAGGTGAGTAGATCAGGACAGAAACACACTTTGATAGAAAAGTTAATTTGAACTTCCCTCATATTGATTGGGACTGCCACTCAGGAACTTGTTGTTGGGTCAGAAGTTTTAAAAATGTGTCCCATAAAGTCATCTCCAACAATACATAGATGGACCGGAGAAGGAACACCACTGGACCTCCTTTCGGGAAATACAGCTGAGGACGCGGCTGCAATGACACTGCGGGAGCACATCAGGAACAGTGACCATGTTTGTTAGTTACAAGGTACCGTGATTCCAGTTAATTGGACTATTAGTTAATCGGGACTGCTTATTTGGGACAACTGTTAAAGAACAAAGGTAAATCAAGAAAATAGCTCAGATTCACGTTGTCTATGTCGCTTAATTGGGACAGGAAACTGTTGTCACACAGTTCCCAGCCACTGTCAGTCAAATACACGTTGTGCTGCTATCAGATGCTCCACTGTACTTAGAGCAAAAAGGTTTGATACAGTGTCACATGCATGTGTTTGTGTTCAAAAAACAATGATTCTTATCACTGATAGTTGGTGAGCATTGGGCATTAAGACATTTCAGATCTGTTTTGTTCCGCGGTTTCAAGCGTTCAAGCTTGGAGATGCCAGAAATGACCACGAAAGAAAATTAAATGACTTCACTACTTCAACAAGATAGGAATTATGGATAACCATCTTGAATATCACAAATGAAAATAAAGATTTCAAGGATGCAAACATCGAAAACATTGCTTGACGGCTGTCCATTATCTCCATAAGTTGTCTGCTCTGATAAGTTGACTCTCAATCAAAAGGACACAGCATCGTTCTCTGTGCATGAATTCCTCCATCGATAACTATTGGGAACTACAATTTTATAGTATAATAGTAGCATTATTAAAGTTCCAATTCGTTCTATATTTCAGTTAAACACATAATTTGTTTGTTAGCTGAAAGTTAATGTGTTCTTATTTATGTCTTATTAACTATTTCTATGAAGCTTCGGCTGATTGGACAAGAAGCTAAATTGGGTCAATATACACTGACTCCGAAATGTCCCAATCAACGAGAATTCAGTGCAGACGTCCTCATTTTAAAATTGTAAATAAGATCAGGACAATCTATAAAGCCTTTTCATGGGAACTTTCAAATGTTCACTGCGAGGGGGTTGCTTGCAAGTGAGGGGATGCCTGACAATTAGGAGCCTTCTAAGATTAACCGTGGGAGAGAACTGGGGCAGTGTGCTTCTATCAGTGTGAAAGATAATGCAATCCACTTTATTGTTGAATTTAGCGGTGGGAGTGTAGAGAGAGGGCGCAGAGCTGGTGGAGACAGAGAAGGAGTTTACGCAGTAATATAATTTGATTACGGATTACTTACTGTGACCGAAATGTGAAATGTCAGCGGAAAGATAAAACTGAGTAACTACCTCCTCAGAGTCAATACTGGATGGAACATTTTCTACCGGTGCCTTCCGCGTCTCGTTCGGACCCTGATGGCGGGATTCCTCCATTAGACAATCATGGCGATCACTATCAGTGACAGAACTGCGGAAGACGGAACAAAAACAGGAGATGCTGGAAACGCTAATCCGGATAAAACAGAATATGTGGAAAAACAGTTAAAACATTTCTCCTCAGAAGTATTCGCGGATAGACCCCAGACACGTGTGTTAACAGGTTTCTTTTTCTCTACAAGCTGTTTGGATTTCGTGTTTGTTTATTGTGTTGTCCATCAACTGCTTTATCTTCAGTGATATTGCACACAGTTATTAAAACTCCAAAACAGGTTCGAGAAACATCATGGAACTCCTGACATTTGCTAAAGCGTCACTGCCAGTCGATGGTTTGAACATTGCACCTAACTCAGTCAATCGGTCATATACAAATACGGACAATCAATTGGTAGAATGTCCGCGGGCTCTTTCAACACAATAAATACAAATGCAGTGCAGCTCCTAAAAGACCAATAATACAGAAACACGAACATCCCATTATTGATCCCAAACCGTTGGCAGAAAGCTGCCTGACCGACTCAGTTCCACAGATGTTGGCGGATTCCCTGAATTCCTGCAGCTGTTTATTTTAGATCCTGATCCCAGAATCCATCATCCCGGTATTTCCATTCCAAACCTGAAATGCAGAATACTGGGACTGGAATGGGGCAGTGACAGGAACAATCACAACATTGGAAAGAAACATTATTTCCCACCAACAGCAGCTGACACTCCGACTTTCCGGGTATTCCAAAGGCTGAAATAATAGGATAGTAAAGGTCTCGTATCCGCCAGATGACTGGATACACCATTTCATGAGAATCTGTGATTCCTGTTGCTCCTGAATTCACTGCTCCGGCAGACACTGAGCTGATGCTTCACATCAACCCTGATTTATACAGAGGCTCAGTCTCCAGAGATACGGTTATACTCCTCACTAACTTTCTCAGTTACAGTTACTTGAACAAACAATTTGATTCAACACCATTGTCTCTGATGTACAGATACTGTGTACATGAAAATTCTTTGGCATCACCTCAGCAGTGTCTCTGCTGGAAATAGGCCGGTCTCTTTAATTACAAACACTGAACCTTGTCACAAGGCAGCTACATTTAGCGATTTCTATCTTGTTGACTAATTATTCAGTATTCAACGAAGACCAGCGACGCTGTCCGACTCGTAACTTCTTTTTCTGTAGTTTCCCATTTTGATCTGTCGTTCAGCCATTCTGCTTCATCCTGGTCAATGACGATAAAATAGAGAAAAAGGTCGGGATGGAAACGATCGATTGACCACGTTGCCTATGTAGAAACACGAGAAAATCTGCAGATGCTGGAAATCCAAGGGAACACACAAGAATTCTGTTGAGTTCCTGCACCATTTTGTGTTTGGAGTCTCTGATGCAGTCGTCTTTATACACATCTTAAATTTGACAAAGGTCAAAAGGTAATTGGAAAGAAATGTGTTATCCTGCAATAGAATGGGAAGACGGATAAAATAATAAAAATAGTACTCGAAATTGGCAGAACAATAGATGAGGATAACTAACAGTGAACGAGAAAACGACGAGAGTGAGATACAGAGAGAGAGAGCGAGAGAGAGAGAGAGAGAGAGAGAGAGAGCAGGCTCTGTGACATTGTCGGATCTGTGGCTCCTTCCAAAACTACGATCGGTTTGTTTCATGGATGATACGTATTATTTTGATTTCTGTACTGCGAGGTACAAAATGAATACTCTGCATTCATTCATGTTCACTAAGGAGAAGGACCTGGAGGAAAGCGAGATCAGGAAGCCGATATTCTTAGACGTGTTGATCCTAAGGAAGAGGTGCTGTTGGGTCTCTCAAAGTGTATTAAGGTGAGTAAATACTTTGGGGGATATAGTCCACTGGGGGACACAAACCACATGCGTGAAAATATGCAGATCGAACTCACATCATGGTCAACACACACACAATGAGATGAGGGGACTGTCCCTGGGCTGTTCTGTTCACTGTAAGTTCTTCAATGATTTTGAAGAATGGGCAAAGGATCAGGGGAGCATGTAATGAAATTACTCTTTTTAAACTGACTGTGGTTCTCATCTGGGACATGCTGCCTGCAGGGTTGATGGGAACAGCCAAGCAAATTGTTCAAAGACGACCTGGACAACCCTTTTCGAGGAAATAACCCGCTGGCTGTGGGAAGAGAATTAGGAATGGGACACTGGGAATGCTGAACTATAGACTTGATGCTCTACAGTATAGAATTGATGGGTTGACTGTTCTAATGCATCTCCCAGTGATCCCGTGTCAACTAATAACCTGAAACACTCAGTCTCATCTCCAGGAAGCATCTAATTTACCTGGGTGTATAAGCTATTTTTTTCTGTAACAAAGAAACACTTCTGTAAAAACACTGGCACTGCAATCCAAGCACACTGAGCTACCAGAGCACAACACTGGTCAGTGAGAGCACAGAACAGTAGACGCCTCTAATACAAGGACAGAGAATTATGAGAATAGATTACTATTGATCCAGAGCAGGGCAGAATAGAATAACAGACATCATAACAACCCCAGCCCTGCTCTCTGATGACACAGATTTCAAGCACCAGCCCATTTGCTCTACAGATAAACACATGAACAACCCCAGATTGCACTGTAAATTCACAGCCGAACGCAGAACAGACTCATCCCGTTGTGTACACCAGTCACCTGCAAAACTGCAAGAACACTGACCTGCACAAACCAGCTCTAGACTGCATGGACACTGTCCACTTTAGCTCCAGCACTGCAAAGTAGGGAGGCGGACAAGTAGAAACCAAAAATGTACTGCAGGAACACAGATTGCTGCAGCTCAGCATGGTGAGGAAGGCCAGGCTGAATCTCTGGTATGAATATGCCCTGCATAAGAGACTGTGCAAGAATAGTCAGTAGTGGACTACAGGGAAAAAGAACTTCACAATATCTAGACCTTCACATCCACGGTACAGACCTATAAAACTCTCAGCACTGTGCAGTCAGCACACAACAATTTACACACCCGGCACTCCACCGTTAAACTCTAGTACTATCCCAGCACTTCAAGGACAGTGACCTGTACAACCCTAATAATGGACTGCAGTTCATGGGCTCTATCTACCCCCTCCCTCCCAGTGGGCATCTTTCAGGAAGTAACGGAGAATTGATTAAGTAGCATCTTGTGATGTTGCGTGTTTCAATTTCCAACTATTTTCAAAATGCCAGTAGGAGAAACAGGAACAGAAATGTAGGCAGACTATTGGAAAGATGTAATAGCAACTGCTTAGTGAGTGACTATAATTTCCATAATAATGGCTGGGATTCTTTAAGTGTGGAAGTTTATAGGTGCAGAATTTTCTGGCATCCAGAAACGATTTGCCAGCATTTACAGCCTATACTCTGTCAGTTCCAGCAAATTTAGTATGTTGTCTAACACTTAGACAAACTTCTATAGGTGTATAGTGGAGAATCTCTTGCCTGGATACATCATTCTCTGGTATGGAAGCACCAATCACATGAAAGGAATAAGGAATGAAAAGTTGTGGATGCAGCCAGCCTGTCATATGTAAAGCCCTCCCGCCGCTGAGCACACCTGCAAGGAGCGTTTTTACAGAAAAGCACCATCCATCATCAAGAATCCCATTATCCAGATGATGCTTGATTCTCGATGCTGCCATCAAGAAGGCGTTACAGGAGCCTCAGGTCCAACAGCACCAGGTTCAGGAATAGCTATTATCCCTCAATGATCAGGCTTTTGAAGCATAGGGGATAATTTCACACAAAATAACTATGAACTTACATTCAGGAACAGCACATCTCATGTTCTCGATATCTACTTCATATTTATTATAACTAATTTAGATTTTTTTTGTTTATTATCACACTTCGTTGTCCTTGTTTTCACCCGGTTCTGACATGGCCCAAATTCCGATTGGGACACACTCGCTTTGGGTTGTGCAGATGAGGTGTGCAAGGATGCATTTCAGAATAGAAAGCATATTCTATGTGGACAGTTGGACAAACTTGTACAGTTTTTTTTTTTCCTGGAGCCATGGTGAGAGGAGATGAGATGGAAGGTTATAGTTTTGAAAGATATTGATAAGCAAAAAGTACCTTTTATCCAGACAGAAATCACCAATTATGAAAGGAATGCATTTAAGGCAACAGGGCAATTCTCGGAGGAGGTTTTGTTGTCACACACAGGGTGTGGTGGATAATTGGAACGTACTGCCAGACATGTTGGTAGAGACCATCATATAGAAGTTGTTATGAGGCTCTTAGATAGGCAAATGAATATGCGGAGATAGCAGCGATATGGATATTCCGTAAGCAAAAAGGAATTAGCTTAGTTGAACCTTTACTTAATAGCTTAATTACTTCAGCACAGTATTATGGGCTGAAGTGTCTGTTCCCATGTCGTACTGTAGTAAATTCTGAGTCATCATCACGACAGAAAATCTAATGGGACCAAAAGCAAATATCATCAAGTCCCAACATACTGCAGTCCGTAGGAGTTGGCGGGGTGGGTGGGGGGGGGGGGGGAGAGTATCCAGGCATAAACTGCCATGTTTGTCCTTGAGTGGTCCTGTCCTCTCCCGAGTATGCTGTTGTTTTCTGTGTCTGCATCAGACTAACTTGTGCACATTGATACTTCTGAGTGAAGATATTTCTGGTCCAGCACACTGTTCTGATTCACAGTGTGACTTCTTCTTTGCTTCCTGTGTGATTCTCCAAGACCCTGCTCAATTCCATTTTCCTAAAGCTTACATATGACACCTCTTACATGCCTAAACAAATACAATATTTCTCATCACATTAAATTCCTTCACGACCCTGTCCTTCTCTACTATACTGACAGGGACGGGGAACCCTTGAATCCTGACCAGCTGGACTGTAAGTCACTCTCACATGTCTGACTGTTACGGTTAAACAGTAACACTGACTCTATATTTCCTGCACAATTCTGCTGCAATTTGCCTTCCAAAAAATTATTGCTCAGCATTTAATACCATCATTCCCACAATGCTGACTTGGAAGTAGCAGAACCTGCGCCTCTGTACCTCCCTTTGCGATTGGAGCCTCGACTTCCTAACCGGACGACCACAATCAGTGCAGATTGGTGATAACATCTCCTCCTTGCTGTTCGTCAACGCTGGTGCACCTCAAGGGTGTGTGCTTAGCCCATTGTTCTACTCTCCGTGTACCCATTTATAATTTTGCTGATAATATAATCTTTGTTGACAGAATTGCACGTGGTGACGAGAGGGCGTGCAGGAGTGAATTCTGCCAACTACTGGAGTGGTGAGGCAGCAGCAACCTGGCACTCAACGTCAGTAAGGCGAAAGAGATGATTGTGGACTTCAGGAAAGGTAAGACGAAGGAACGCATTCCAATCCTCACGGAGGGATCAGAAGTGGAAAGTGTGAGCAATTTCAAGTTTCTGGGTGTCAAGATCTCTGGATATCTAACCTGGTTCTAACATATCGATATCGTTATAAAGAAGACAAGATTGCAGGCATTAGAACTTGAAGAGATGTGTTATTTCCACAAATACAATCAAAAACATGAATTGACGTACCTTGGAGAGCATTCTGACAGGCTGCTTCGCTGCCTGGTATGGAGGGCTACTGCACAGGACCGAACGAAGCTGCGGAGGGTTGTGCATTTAGTCAGCTGCATCTTGTGTAGAAGCCTACAAAGTACCCAAGGAGCAGTGCCTTAGAAAGGCAGCATCCATTATTAAGATCCTTCAGCACCCAAAGGCATGCCCCTTTCTCACTGTTACCATCAGGTCGGAGAAACAGAAACCTGAAGGCACACACTCAATTATTCATTAATTGTCATGGTCCGGTCCGTAAAGGCCGCATTCCGGTTCATGGTCCGGTCCGTAAAGGCCGCATTCCGGTTCATGGTCCGGTCCATCGACCCTTGCTCCAGATTTTCCTGTCTATCCTGTTTCTGTTCCTGTTGAGCATTAATTGAGGCAGCTGATTCTCCTTGGGGCTGGCTTCATAAATACCTCCAGAGGCCGGTGCGTGGCTACTGGATTGTTCTTGTCATTACTACTTGTATCCCTTCCCCTGCCTTCTGATTCCCCGCCTGAAGCCTTGCCTTGTCTTTCTGGTAACTCTCGCCTCGCCTGAAGTTCTTGTCTTGCCCTGCATTGTCGGAAGCCTTGCCTTCTCTTGCTGCTATCTCTCGCCTCGTTTCGCCTACAGTCTTGTCTTGGAGCCACTCGGAACTTACCTAACTTCCTGCCCCTTACCTCCGTCGGGTAAGGCAGGCCAGTTGCCGTTACCCTGCGGTTTATTTTGTCCCTACCTGTCCCTCGCCTCCGTCGGGTGGAGATCGGCGTGCTGCCCAGGTGACCTCAAGCCTCAAGCTTCGCCCCAAGCCAAGCTTCAAGACCCCAAGTCTCAAGCCTCAAGCCTCGCCGTAAGCCAAGCTTCAAGACCCCAAGCTTCAAGCCTCTAGTCTCAAACCTCGCCTCCAGCCTCTAGTCTCAAACCTCGCCTCCAGCCTCTAGTCTCAAGCCTCGCCTCAAGTCTCTGGTTTCAAGACTCCCCTCAAGTCTCTGGTCTCAAGCCTCGCCTCAAGTCTGTGGTCTCAAACCTCTCCTCCAGCCTCTACTCTCAAACCTCGCCTCAAGTCTCTGGTCTCAAGCCTCGCCTCAAGTCTCTGGTTTCAAGCCTCGCCTCAAGTCTCTGGTTTCAAGCCTCGCCTCAAGTCTCTGGTCTCAAGCCTCGCCTCAAGTCTCTGGTCTCAAGCCTCGCCTCAAGTCTGTGGTCTCAAACCTCGCCTCCAGCCTCTACTCTCAAACCTCGCCTCAAGTCTCTGGTCTCAAGCCTCGCCTCAAGTCTCTGGTTTCAAGCCTCGCCTCAAGTCTCTGGTCTCAAGCCTCGCCTCAAGTCTGAAGACTCCAGCCTCCTCCTGCCTGCCAGCCAAATCTCGTCCTTGCCTAGTTCCGGGGTCCGAGCCAGAGGCAAGACACAGGTACTGGGTCCTTGACCAGTCTCTGGCTCGGAGTCCAAGCCCGGGATCCTAGCTCTCTTGTCCAGTCCTGTTCCGGCTTCCCGGCTTTCGTGTCCAAGACCTATCGCTCATCTTGTATCCTAGTGCTGTCCCTAGTAATTGAGTATCTGTGACTTGCACTTGGGTCCGTTCCCAGCCACCACCGTATGACAATAATAGCTTCTTCCCGTCTGCCATCCAATTCCGAAATTGACATTGAACCCCTGGGCACTATCTGGCTTCTTTTAATATATAGTATTTATATTTTTGAACAATTTCTAATCTATTCATTATATGTATACTGTAATATATTGATTGATTGATTGATTGATTGATTTATCATTTCTTCTTTTGCTCTATACTATGCTTTGCATTAAACTGCTACTACTAATTAACAAATTGCACGTCACATGCCGTTGATTCTAAACCAGATTCTAATTCGTCCACCTGCAGGTTCAGACTTGTCCTTCTCAATAAACACCGGAAAACCTCCAGAATTATAATCTGTAAATCTATCTCAATGAAACCTCGCTCATCTCGCTAGGCTCATTTCCCACTGACATCTGAGGTATGTTTCCTCCCTGGTGGACAGTCAACATGCTGTTTCTGGCAACGTTCATGAATACACCTAACAAATAATGACCCATCCAAGTCTCAGGTGGTGAGGAAGTGCAAGTCATCTTGGAGAGATGATTCACCAATTAGTGTGTTCCATTGTTTTACATCAGTCAATAACCTGCTGACATATCTGTTTCCCTCTCTTACTGGCTATTATGAGACTTAGTGTATTACACTTTTCTTATTTCTGAGTCCCTCCACATTGTCTCACTGTTTCAGCTTCCGGGTGAGCTCGAGTTTATGACATTCTGTCTGATCAGCAGTGCAGCTCCCCAGCCTCTTTTAGCTTCCTCTGGACTCTCTAAATCATCTAAATGCTGGAATATTTATATACCAGTCCTGACCTTCTTCCAACCAGATCTCTGTAATGGATGCAATCACTGCATCGTGTTTAAATGCAGGATCTAGCTCCGTCTGCCTTAGCTGTTTTACACCCGACACTGAAATAAGCACACTTTTGCCGTTCGGTCCCACTGTGCTCATTAAGGTGACCCCATCTTGACTTCCTTTAGTTGTTCATTGACCTCATCCCTACCTTCCACCAACGCAACCTCCTGACCTGTAGCTTTGGATACCAACATACCCTCCACAGGCAACATGATCAAAATCATCTGGATGGCTCCAGCAGGATTCCCTGTGAGAATATGATTTACCCTTCAGTGTAACCCATCCTAACTGTACCGGAGAGCCCGATGATGAGTGTTCCTGATGCCTACTCTCCTGCCCAAGATTGTTAGCCACACATTTAAGTGCACCAGCATACGATCCCTTACGTCGCAAGCATGTGGCATCTAAAGTAATCCTGAAATCACCACCCCAGAGTTTTTTTTTTTTTTTTTTTTTTTACTTACTGCTCACCGACCTATCGTTTCCTTGCAGGACCTTGTCTCTCTGTTGTTAGTTCTAATAAGGACCATTACCTCTGGCTGCTCATCCTTCCCTTTCAGAATGGTCTGTACCTTCCCAGAGATATTCTTGGACATAGCCTGACGAAGGTAATGTACTTTCCTGCAATCTCACTCATTGGCACAGATATTCCTGTCTGCATATCCCGGCTAAAGAATTTACTGCATGTGATTCATTTCCTTCTATTTCCTGTATATTCCGAACTTATCTAATAGACTCTTTGTAAGGTACATTGTTTTAAAATTAATTCAGTATTCATTTTTGATTCAGCTCAGGTTATTTACATATGCGTTCGCAAACAAAGAAGACTGCACACGTGTTTAAACAAAACACTTTATTAGAACTCGCACGGTTTTAGTACAGAAAGGAAAACAAGTATCTACAATAGTAGCTGTACATGAATCAAAATAATGCTGATCCTCCACCACACACACAAGCCGATCTCAGTGTTCGACGGAAACAGAGATCCGACAATGTCATGCAGCCTGTTCTGTCCCTCCCCTTCTCCTTCTCTCTCTCTCTGTCCTTCTCTCCATCACGCTGTCTCATTACCTCTCTCCCCCTCGCGATGACTCCTTCTCACGCTTACCCTCACTCACGCCCTGTCCCTCGTGCGCTCTCCCTTGCACCCCCTTACTCGCGATGTCTCATTCGCTCAGTATCCTTCGTGCGTTCAGCCCTCGAGCTGTCTCCTTCTCCCGCTCACTCCTTCACAGTCTCATTCGCTCTCTCCCCCCCCCCCCCGCTTTCTATCTCCCTCCCACTCCTCTCTCCGAACGCAATGTCTGCTTCTCTCGCCTTCCTGCGCTCTCACCCTCGTGGTAAATCCCGCGCACTCTCCCTCAAGCTTTCTACCTTGCGCCCCCTTCTTTTTCGCGAAGTCTCATTCACTTTGTCTCCTTCCCATTGTTAAACTTGGCGCTGTCTCCTTCTGAAGCTCACTCCTTCACGATGTCTCTTTCGCTATCTCTTGAACTCTCTGTCTCCCTTTTCTCCATCTTTCTCTCTCCATCTCCCCATTCTCTCTCTCTCTCTCTCCCTCTCTCTCTCTCTCTCTCTCTCTCTCTCTCTCTCTCTCTCCCTCTCTCTCTCTCTCTCTCTCTCTCTCTCTCTCTCTCTCTCTCTTTCTATGCCTATTTCTCTATCCCTGTATGTCTCACAGAGCTACAAGTAAAGGTAATGGTAATTTGTTTTCAATTGTAAAAACAAAGTGTTACATAAAGATAGTTCAAAGTGACAATGAGAAGCGAATCCTCCAGGTAGAGAAGGAGGAGAAAATAAGTTGAAGATTAAGACAGGTTGTGTCGGAAGCAGGAGTGGCTGATACAGACGAAAATATTATCCAATATCAGGCAGTTTTGTCAGAACCGGAAAGTAGGGAAAACAGGTGCGCTTCAAGCTTCATGTTAACATGGCGGGACGTGAGGTGTAAAGGGGATTTCTCTGGGTATGTGAGGCCGGTGATGCCATCGGGATCAGCTTTAAGCAGCTATGCAGTTTTGTCAGAACCGGGAAGCAGGGGAACCAGGTTCGCCTCAAGCTTCAATTTAACACGGCAGGACGTCAGATTCGAAGGGGATTTCTTTGGCAAGCTAAGGCCAGTGATGCCGTCGGGATCAGCTGTAAACAGCTGTCTTGTCACTCTAAGGCAACAAACACAAAAAGGAAAAGAGTAAGCAGTTGAAAGAAATCTGATGAAGGGTGTCGGCCAGAAACGTCCGCAATTTACTCTTTTTCGTCGATGTTGCCTGGCCTGCTGAGTTCCTCCAGCATTTTGTGTGAGGGAAAGAGTAAACAGACGACGGTTTTGGCTGAGACCCTTCATATTGATCTGATTTTGTGTGTGTTGTTTTGTATTTCGAGCAGCTGCAGATTTTCTCATGTTTGTTTTGTAACCCTGTTTATCACATTGTTTCCATTTACCCACAAGTGGGGAGCTAGAATATGGCGCATGAAGGCAGCTAAATTGTAATACTTTACAGCGTTTATTTCTAACGTTTCGTGAGTTTGAAAATCAGATCCAGTGGGTATTTCACCGCATTCTTTAGTTCCTCTCGGAATTTGCTCTGAGTCAGGGCGTAAATACACGTGTTGGTGCAGGAACTGAGAATCTGCAGCATTGTCGATGCGTGGTCTGTTACGTAACGGGGATCCGTGACAGAAGAAACAAAACTCTTTGTAATCCGTCTATAGTTAGAAAATACCACTAGTGTCGCCCACAACAATATGAAACTACCGGTTATGCTGAAGAGCAAAACGATGGATTTGCGTCGGTTCTGCATCTCCAGATCCTTGTCGTTCTCTCCACTCTTTTGTCCCCGGAGCCCCCTGCGGGCTCGGCTGGCCACTAGAATCCGCCTCACTGTCAGAATATTGAACAGCAACATCAGAATGAAAGGGACGCAAGGGTAGAAAATGCGGTGAAAAATGTCAAATGCGGCCCATGAGGGAGACTTTGTGAAGCTCGGTATTAAAACACAATACCAGGAAACACCATCAATTATTTCTCCAGGCCCGGATACAAAGCCCCAGGGGACAGTCTCCAAACAGGCCAGCACACTCACTGTCCCAATAACCACAGCCGCCGTTCTCTCGGTGCAATATTTTGTTTTCAGCTTCTCACAGCAAATAGCCACAAATCGATCGACGGTGAAAGCGACAGTCAGCCAGACTGAGGTCGCAGTGCTCGCAAACATCAACCACGTGACGAGTCTGCACACAGCAGTGATGAGCAGGAATGATCGGGGAAAATAAATCTCAGCAGTCCACCTCAGCAGCGGATTCGAAATAACGACCAGGAGATCGGCCGCTGCCATTCCCACAAGGTAGAGAGTGATACATTTGGAAAGACCGCACTTTCCCCGGGACAGGATCACAATCGCCACCAAGTTCGCTGGAAGAGAGGCAGGGAACAGCAGTTTGATAAAATCCAAACATAAGCCAAATCTGCAGTTTGAGCGGATACCGTAATATTTCCACTTAATTGTTGCCGAGAGAGGCTACAATTTGATAAAATACTGATTAGAAGCCAGTGCAGCAGGTTCAGGGGATCCTGTGATATTTCCACTTTATTGTTGATTTAGCAGTGGGAGGGTCGAGAGAGGGCGCAGAGCTGGCGGAGACAGAGAAGCAGTTTACACAGTAAAACAATTTGAATACAGATTACTTACTGATGACCGAAACGTGGAATGTCACTGGAAAGGGAAAACCGGTTACCTACCTCCTCTTAGTCGGTACTGAATGGAACATTTTCTGCCGGTGCCTTCTGCGCCTCGTTCGGACGCTGATGGCAGGATTGTTCCATTAGACAATCTTCAACTTCCATGGCGATCCCTGTAAGCGACAGAACTTCCGAAGGAGGGAACAAAAATAGGAAATGCTGGAAACGCTCATTCAGGTAAAACAGAATATGTGGGGAAAAACAAAACAGTTAAATTATCTCTCCTCAGGACTGTCCTCGGGTAGACCCCGGACACGTGCGTTAACTGTTTTTTTCTTTTTGAACAAGCTGCTTAGGGTTTCTTGTTTCCAGCAATCTCCGAGTTTGTTTCCTATTCCAGCTTTTGCCTTCTCACTCACATTACAACAGAACATTGACTAATTTCTGACACAACTGACGACAGACATGACACCTCCCACTGATTCCATCGCAGACAAGCGTGGGAGAGGAATTCAATGTCCAGCAGCAAACTCGATGCCGTAGTCAGGTGTCTGTAACGGTGTCAGATGTAGATATAATAGAATGCATTTCACAGTATGGATAACTATGAAGCACCACGTCGCTTGTGATAATCTGCTCAGTAAATATTTTATTGTGTTGTTCGTCAACTGCTTTATATTCAGTGATATTGCACACAGTTATTAAAAATGCACAACGGGTTCGTGAACCATCATGGAACTCCTGACATTTGCTAAAGTGTTACTGCTAGTCGATGGTTTGAACATTGCACCGAACTCAGTCAATCGCTCATATACAAATACGGACAATGAATTGGTAGAATGTCCCCGGGCTGTTTCAACACAATATTTGCAAATAGAGTGCAGCTTCTACAAGACCAAACATACAGAAACCCGAAGATCCCATTATTGATCCCAAACCGTTGGCAGAACACTGCCTGACCCATTCAGTTCCACAGCTGTTGGCGGATTCCCTGAATTCCTGCAGATGTTTATTTTAGATCCTGATCCCAGAAACCATCATCCCGGTGTTTCCATTTCAAACCTGAAAGTCGGAGTGCTGGGACTGGAATGTGGCAGTGAAAGGAAAAATCACAACATTTGAAATAAACATTATTTCCCACCAACAACAGCTGACACTGCGACTTACCGGGTATTCCAAAGGCTGAAATAATAGGATAGTAAATGTCTCGTATCCGCCAGATGACTGGATACACCATTGCATGAGAATCTGAGATTCCTGTTGCTCCTGAATTCACAGCTCCGCAAGACACTGAGCTGATGCTTCAATCAACTCTGATTTATACAGAGGCTCAGTCTCCTGAGATACAGTTATACTCCTCACTAACTTTCTCAGTTACAGTTACTTGAACAAACAATTTCAGTCTCTGATATACAGATACTGTGTACATCAAAATTCTTTGGCATCACCTCAATCGTGTCTCTGGTGGAAATAGGCCGGTCTCTTTAATGACAAAGACTGAACCTTATCATCGAACAGCTACATTTAGCGATTTCATTTTTGTTGACCAATTATTCAGTATTCAACGAAGACCAGCGACGCTGTCCGACCCCTACCGTTTCTGTAGTTTCCCATTTTGATCTGTCCTTCCGTCATTCAGCTTCATCCTGGTCAATAAGGATACAATAAATAAAAAGGTCGGGATGGAAATGATCAATTGACCACGTTGCTGATGTAGAAACACGAGAAAATCTGCAGATGTTGGAAATCCAAGGGAACACAGAAGCATTCTGCTGAGTTCCTCCAGCATTTTGTGTTTGGTGTTTCTGATGCAGTAGTCTTTTATACACATCTTAAATTTGACAAAGGTCAAAAGGTAATTGGAAAGTAATTTATTATCCCTCAAAAGAATGGGAAGACCGGTAAAAATATTTTTTTAAAAGTACTTGAAATTGGAAGAACAATAGATGCAGGATGACTAAAAGTGAACGAGAAAACGAAGCGTGAGATACGGAGAGAGAGAGAAAGAGAGAGAGAGAGAGAGAGAGGGAGAGAGAGAGAGACAGAGCGAGAGAGAGACAGCGAGAGAGACAGAGAGAGAGAGCCAGAGACAGAGAGAGAGAGAGCGAGAGAGAGAGAGAGAGAGAGAAAGAGACAGCGAGAGAGAGAGAGAGAGAGCGAGAGAGAGAGGGAGAGAGAGAGACAGAGAGAGAGAGACTGCGAGAGAGGGAGATGTACAGAGGGATCTAGAGATATAGAGCTAGAGAGAGAGATAGCGAGAGGGACAGGGAGAGTTAGAGAGTGAGAGAGACAGAGAATTAGAGAGAGAAAACAGGCTGTGTGACATTGTCGGATCTGTGGTGCCCTCTTACACGGAGATCCGATTATTTAATGGATGATCCGTATTGTTTTGATTTCTGTACTACGAGGTACAAAATGAATACTCTGCATTCATTCATGTTCACAAAGGAGAAGGACCTGGAGGAAAGCGAGATCAGGAAGCGGGTATGGTGACATTCTCAAACGTGTAGATACTAAGGAGGAGGTGTTGTTGGGTCTCTCAAAGTGTATTTAGGTGGGTAAATACTCTGGCGGATTTAGTCCACTGGGGGAGACAGACCACATGCGGGCAAACATACAGATCGAACTCACATCATGGTCTACACACACACAGTGAGCTGAGGGGAGTGTTCCTGTGCTGTTCTGTTCACTGTAAATTGTTCAATGATTTGAGAAGAATGGACAAAGGATCAAAGGAGCATGCAATGAAATTCTTATTTTTACACTGACTGTTGTTCTCATCTGGGGCACACTGCCTGCAGGGATGATGCGAACAGCCAATCAAATTGTTCACAGACGAACTGGACACGTCCTTCCGAAGAAGTAGCCTGCAGATCTGTGGGAAGAGAATTGGGAATGCGACAGTGGGAATGCTGTACTATAGACTTGATGCTCTACAGAATAGCCTTGACGGGTTGAATATTCTAGTGCATCCCCCTATGATCTTGTGTCCACTTATGATCTGGAACATTCAGTCTGGTCTCCAGGAAACAGCTAATTTTGTTATGGTCTCGTCCGTGAAATCGGCATTCTGGTTCACGGTCCGGTGCATGTTCCTTATTCCAGGTTTTCCGGTATTCCCCGGTTTCTGTTGAGACAGCTGATTCTCGTTTGTCTCGTCTCATAAAAGCTTCAGTATTCAGCTTCTGGCTGCTGGATTGTTCCTATCCATACATCTTATATGAATCCCTTCTGTTCCCCTTCATTCTATGCCCCACCTGACGCCTTGCCTCGCCTGAAGTCTTGCCTCGCTTGAAGCCTTGCCGCGTCTGAAGTTGTTTTGAATTGTCTGTGTCCACGGATTCACTAGGTAGGTCCGGCCGTTTGACTCTAACTAGTTTTTCGACCCGTCTGTACCCACGGCTTCGCTAGACTGGTCTGGCTGTTTGCAGCTACCTAATGTAGGGAACTGTCTGTGTCCATGCCTTCGCTAGGTTGGTCCGGCCGTCTGCCTCTGTCTTATATTGGAAAACCAACCGTCTTCTCATATTCTGTGTTCTGTGTATGAGTCCCGACCCTACGTCCTGTTTCCAAAGAGAGGTCCCGGCTCTGTGTTCCATGTTCCTGTCTCTCCCTTGACCAAGGCTCGGCATTCCTGTCTCTCCTTCGACCAAGTCAAGGCTTCGGGGTCTCGTCCAGTTTTTGCCACGTCCAAGAACCTTGTCCTGTCCAAGCCTCGGCTTTCTGTTGTCGTTTTGTCCATGTGTCTCGCCCAGCCCAGGAGAACCTTGCCCAGCCCGGTGCTGGGATTCCCTCGTCCTGTGCTGGGGTTCCCTTGTCCTGACAAGAAGTGTCACGTCCAGTCCTGTTGCCAGTACTCTTCCTGTAGCCACGTCTTGTCCTCGCCTAGTTCTGGAGTCCGAGCCCGAGTCAAGTCCAAGGTTCTGGGTCCTTGCTCAGTCTCTGGCTCGGAGTCCATACACAAGCCTCGAAGAAACCCAAGTCATGTCCAGTCTTGTAGCCACGTCTTGTCATCGCCTAGTTCCGGGGTAGGAGCCCGAGTCAAGATCCAGGTTCGGGTGCTTTTCCAGTTTCTGGCTCGGAGTCCAAGTCCAGGCTCCCAGTTCGAAGTTCCTTGTCCTGGTTCCGCTATCCTAGACAAGTCCTAGCCCAAGTCTGTGCTCTTGTCCCAGCTCCTAGCCTGCGTCTAGTCACGACCCTAACACTAATCTCTAGCCACGTCCAGGTTCTAGCACTTCATTGTCTCTGTCTTGCAACTGGGTCCGCTCCCAGCGCCCACAGAATGACAAATTTACCTGAGTGTACAAGGCATTTTTTCTGTAATAATGAGACATTTTTGTAAAAACACTGGCACTGCATTCCAAGCACACTGAGCTGCCAGAGCACGACACTGGTCAGTGAGAGCACAGAGCAGTACACGACTCTAATACAAGGACAGAGACCTACGAAAATATATTACAATTGATCCAGAGCAGGACAGAATAGACGAACAGACATCACAACAATCCCAGCACTGATCTGTGGTGCCACCGATTTCAAGCATCAGCCCATTTGCTCCACAGATAAAGACATGGAAAACCACAGATTGCACTGTAAATTCACAGCCGAACGCAGACCATACTCATTCCGTTGTGTACACCAGTCATCTGCAAAACTGCAAGAACACTGACCTGCACAAACCAGCTCTGGACTGCATGGACACTGCCCGCTTTAGCTCCAGCACTGCACAGCAGGGAGGCGGACAAGTAGAAACCAAAAATGTACCGCAGGAACACAGACTGCTGCAACTCAGCATGGTGAGGAAGGCCAGGCTGAATCTTTGGTATAAACATGCCCTGCATAAGAGACTGTCCAAGAACAACCAGTAGTAGACTGCCGGGACAAAAAAAAACTCCGCAATATCTCGGCCTTCACATCCACTATTCAGACCTATAGAACTCTCAGCACTGTGCAGTCAGCACACAGACATGTACAAACCCGGCACTCCACCGTTAAACTCTAGTGCAATCCCAGCATTTCAAGGACAGAGGCCTGTACAAGCCGAATAAATGACTGCAATTCAGGGACTCTGTCTACCCCCTCCCTTCCAGTGGGGTTCATTCTGGATGTAACGTAGAATTGATAAAGTAATAGCTTTCGATTTCGCGTGTTTCAATTTGAAACTATTTCTTTCAAATGCCCACAGGAGAAAGAGGAACAGAAATGTAGGCAGGCTATTGGAAAGATGCAATAGCAACAGAATAGTGTGTGACTATAATTTCCCCGGTATTGACTGGGATCCTTTAAGTGTGTAAGTTTAGAGAAGCAGACTTTCTTGGCATCCTGGAACGATTTGACAGCATTTACAGCCTATACACTGTCAGTTTCAGCAGATTTAGTATGTTGTCTAAAACTTAGACAAACTTCTAGAGGTGTACAATGAAGAAACTCCTCCTAGGATACATCATGGTCTGGTATGGAAGAACCAATGATATGAAAGGAAAAGGGAATGAGAAGTTGTGGATGTAGCCAGCCCATCACACGTAAAGCCCACTCCACCTCTGAGCACATCTGCAAAGAGCGTTTTTACAGAAAAGCAGCATCCATCATCAAGGACCCCATTATCCAGATGATGCTCGATTCTCGATGCTGCCATCAAGAAGGCGTTACAGGAGTCTCAGGTCCCACAGCACCAGGTTCAGGAATAGCTATTATCCCTCAGTTATCGGGTTTTGAAGCAGAGGGTCTAATTTCACAGAAAATAACTATGAACTTACATTCAGGGACAACACAGCTTATGTTACCGATATCTACTTCATATTGTCATCATTTCTTTTCCTTTTTTTTTGTGTATTCACACAATTTGTTGTCCTTGTTCTCACCCGGTTCTGACATTGGCCCAAATTTGAACTGAGAGACACTTGTTTTGGGGTGTGCAGATGAGGTTTACAAGGATGCTCTCCAGAATAGAAAACATATTCTATGTGGACAGTTGGACAAAGTTGCGCAGTTTTTTTTTTGTTTTTTTTTTTTTTCTGGAGCCATGGTGAGAAGAGGTGAGATGGAAGGTTATAGTTCTGAAAGACATTGATAAGCAAGAAGTACCATTTATACAGACAGAAATCACCTATTATGAAAAGGATGCGCTTATGCAAAAGGGCGATGTTCAGAGGAGGTTTTGTTGTCACACACATGGAGTGGTGGATAATTAGAATGTACTGCCAGGCATGTTGGTAGAGGCCATCATATAGAGGTTGTTAAGAGGCTCCTGGATAGGGACATGAATTTGCGGAGATAGCAGGGATATAGACATTCTGTAGGCAAAAATAATTAGCTGAGTTGAAACTTTACATAGTAGCTTCATTACTTCACCACAGTATTATGGGCTGAAGTGCCTGTTCCCATGTCGTACTGTAGTATATTCTGAGTCATCATCACGAGAGAAAATCTAATGGGACCAAAAGCAAATATAATCAGGTCCCAACATATTGCAGTCCGTATGAGTGGGGGGCTCCAGGGATAAACTGCCACGTTTGTCCTTGAGTGGTCCTGTCCTCTCTCCACCATACTGTTGTTTTCTGTGTCTGCATAAGATCACCTTGTACTCATAAATACTCCTGACTGAAGGTATTTCTGGTACAGCACACTCTCCTGATTCGCAGTGTGACTTCTTCCATGCTTCCTGTATATTGCTCCAAGATCTTGCCCAATTTAATTTTCCTAAAGCTTACATATGACACCTCTTCCATGTTTAAAGAAATACAATATTTCTCAGCACATTGAATTCCTTCACGACCCTGTCCTTCTCTACCTTACTGACAGGGACAGGGAACTCCTGAATTCTGACCAGCTGGACTGTAAGTCACTCTCACATGTCAGACTGTTACGGTTAAACGGTAACATCGACTCCCAGACTAATCTCTATAACGCCTGCACAATTCTGCTGCAATTTGCCTTGCAAAAATTTATAGCTCTGCATTTAATACCATCACTCCCACAATGCTGACTGAGAAGTAGCAGAACCTGCGCCTCTGTACCTCCCTTTGCAACTGGAGCCTCGCCTTCCTAACCGGACGACAACAATCTGTGCAGATTGGTAATAACATCTCCTCCTTGCTGACGATCAGCGCTGGTGCACCTCAAGGGTGTGTGCTTAGCCCATTGTTCTACTGTCTATGTACCCATCTATACATTTGCTGATAATACAATCCTTGTTGACAGAATTGCAGTTGTGACGAGAGGGGGTACAGGAGTGAGATATGCGAACTAGTGGAGTGGTGTTGCAGCAACAACCTGGCACTCAACGTCAGTAAGACGAAAGAGATGCTTGTGGACTTCAGGAAAGGTAAGACGAAGGAACGCATACCAATCCTCATAGAGGGATCAGAAGTGGAAACAGTGAGCAGTTTCAAGTTTCTGCCTGTCAAGATCTCTGACTATCAAGATATCGATACCGTTACAAAGAAGGGAAGATAGCAGCTATACTTCATTAGAGCTTGAACAGATTTGTTATGTCCACAAATACACTCGAAAGCAACAATTGATGTACAGTGGAGGGCCGAACGAAGCTGCAGAGGATTGTACATTTAGCCAACTCCATCTTGGGTAGAAGCCTGCAAAGTACACACGGAGCAGTGTCTCAGAAAGGCAGCATCAATTATTAGATCCTTCAGCACCCAAGTCATGCCCCTTTCTCACTGTTGCCATCAGGTCAGAGATACAGAAACCTGAAGGCACACACTCAGTGATTCAAAAATTGTTATGGTCCTGTCCGTGAAGTCCTCATTCCGGTTCATGGTTCGGTCCACCGACCCTTGTTCCAGGTATTCAGGTCTAGCCTGTTTATGTTCCTGTTGATCACTAATTGAGGCAGCTGATTCTCGTTGGGGCTGGCTGCATAAATACCTCCAGAGACCGGGGGCGTGGCTGCTGGATTGTTCTTGTCCTTACTCCTTGTATCCCTTCCTGTGTCTTTTGTTTTCTCGCCCGAAACCTTGCCTTGTCTTGCTGGTAACTCTCGCCTCGTCTGAAGTTCTTGTCTAGCCCTGCATTGCCTGAAGCCTTGCCTTGTCTTGCTGGTAACTCTCGCTTCGTCTCGCCTGAAGTCTTGCCTTGGAGCCACACTTTCCCTAGCTCCCTTCTTGCCCCTTGCCTCCGTCGGGTAAACCAGGCCAGATTGCCGTTACTCTGCGGTGGTTCCTATCCCTTCCTGTCCCTTGCCTCCGTCGGGTAAGCCAGGTCAGTTTGCCGTTACCGTGCGGTGGATTCTGTCCCTTCCTGTCCCTTGCCGCCGTCGGGAAAGTCAGGTCAGATTGCCGTTACCCTACGGTTGGTTCTGTCCCTTCCTGCCCCACGCCTCCGTCGGGTGGAGATCCGCGCCCTGCCCAGGTGATCCACGCCCTGCCCAGGAGTACCGCGCCCTGCCCAGGAGGAGCTTCAAGACCTGAAGCCTCAAGCCTCGCCTCAAGCCAATCTTCAAGACCCCGAGCCTCAAGCCTCGCCTCAAGCCTCTAGTTTCAAGCCTCGCCTCAAGCCTCTAGTCTCAAGCCTCGCCTCAAGTCTCTGGTCTCAAGCCTCGCCTCAAGTCTCTGGTCTCAAGCCTCGTCTCAAGTCTCTGGTATTAAGCCTCGCCTCAAGCCTCTAGTCTCAAGCCTCGCCTCAAGTCTGAAGAGTCCAGCCTCGTCATGCCTGCCAGCCAAGTTTCGTCCTTGCCTAGTTCTGATGTCCGAGCCAGAGGCAAGACCCAGGTACTTGACCCTTGTCCAGTCTCTAGTTCGGAGTCCAAGCCTAGGCACCTAGCTTTTTTGCCCAGTCCTGTTCCGATTTCTCGGTTTTCGTTTCCATGTCTGTCCCTAGTATTTCAGTGTCTGTGACCGTTCCCAGCCACCACCGTACTATAATAATACCTTCTCTCCCTCTGCCATCCAATTCCTAAATTGGCATTGAACCCCTGGGCACTATCTGACTTGTTTGAATATATAGCATTTATAATTTTTGCACAATTTCTAATCTATTCAATATGTCTATACTGTAATTTATTATTTATTAATTTATTGATTGACTTATTATTCCTTCTTTTGTTCAATATTATGTTTTGCATTAAACTGCTACTACTAATTAACAGATTTCACGTCACATGCCGTTGATAATAAACCTGATTCTGATTCGTCCACCTTCAGATTCAGACTTCTCTTCTCAATAACCACCGGAAAACCTCCAGAATTATAATCCGTAAATATTTCTCAATGAATTCCCACTCATCTCGCTAGGCTTATTTCCCACTAACATCTCAAGTTTGTCCCCACTCTGCTAGACCGTCTACATGCTATTTCTGGAGACCTTCATGAATATACCTAACAAATAATGCCCCATCCAAGCCTCAGGTGGTAAGGAAGTGCAAGTCATTGTGGAGAGAAGATTCACCAACTAGTGTGTTCCATTGTTTTACATCAGTCAATAACCTGCTGACATATCTGTTTCCCTCTCTTACTGGCTGTTATGAGGCTTACTGTATTAAACTCTTCTTATTCCTGAATCCTTCCACATTGTCTTACTGGTTGAGCTTCCGGGATGACTTCGAGCTTGTGACATTCTGCCTGATTAGCAGTGCAGCTCCCCAACCTCTTTTAGTTCCCTCTGGACTCTCTGAGTCATCTAAATCCTGGAATGTTAAGATACCAGTCCTCACCTTCTCTCAACCAGATCTCTGTGACGGATGAATCACTCTGCCGTGTATAAATGCAGGATCTAGGTATGTCTGCCTTAACTGTTTTACACCCTACACTGAAATAAGCTCACTTTTGCCTTTCGATGCCAATGTGCTCATTAAGTAAACCCCATCTTGACTTCCTTTAAGTTTTCTTTGACCTCATCTCTACCATCCACCAAAGAACCTACTCACCTGTAGCTCTGGTTACCAACATATTCTCTAGATGCCACTTGATAAAAATCATCACTGGGCTGCCAGAGAACAACACTGAGCGCACAGAGCAGTACACGACTCTAATACAAGGACAGAGGCTTATGAGAATATATTACTATTGATCCACAGCAGGACAGAAGAGAAGTGCAGGCATCACAACAACTCCATACTGCTCTCTGATGCTACAGATTTCAAGCACCAGCCCATTTTCTCTACAGATAAAGACATGAAAAACTCCAGATTACACTGTAAATTAACAGCCGAACTCAGACCATACTCATCTCGTTATGAACACCAGCCACCTGCAAAACTGCAAGAACACTGACCTGCACAAACCAGCTCTGGACTGCATGGACACTGCCCGTTTTAGCTCCAGGTCTGCACAGCAGGGAGGCGGACAAGTAGAAACCAAAAATGTACTGCAGGAACACAGACTGCTGCAACTCAGCATGGCGAGGAATGCCAGGCTGAATCTCCGGTATAAACATGCCCTGCAGAAGAGACTGTCGAAGAACAGTCAGTAGTGGACTACAGGGACAAAGAAATTCACAATATCTGGACATTCACTTCTACGATGCAGACTTATAAGGCTCTAAGCACTGTGCAGTGTGCACACAGCAATGTACACATCCGGCACTCCATCGTTAAACTCTAGTACTATCCCGGCAATTCAAGGACAGAGGCCTGTACAACCCTAATAATGGACTGCAATTCATGGACTCTATCTACCCCCTCCCTCCCAGTGGGCATCTTTTGGCTGTAACGGAAAATTGATAAAGTAGCATCTTGAGATGTTGTGTGTTTCAATGTTCAACTATTTTTAAAATGCCAGCAGGAGAAAGTGGAACAGAAACGTAGGGAGGTTATTGGAAAGCAATAATAGCAACAGAGTAGTGTGTGACTATAATTTCCCCAATTCTTTCAGTGTGGAAGTTTACAGGAGCATAATTTCTTGGCATCCTGGAACGATTTACCGACATTTACAGTCAGTGCTCTGCCAGTTTCAGCAGATTTAGTATGCTGTGTAAAACTTAGACAAACTCATATAGGTGTATAGTGGAGAATATTATAACTGGATGCATCAGGGTCTGGTATGGAAGCACCAATGGAAATGAAAAGTTGTGGATGCAGCCAGCCCATCATTGGTAAAGCTCTCGCCACCACTGAGCATATTTACAAGGCGCGTTTTTACAGAAAAGCAGCACAGCATCCATCATCAAGGACCCAAGCCACGTCCAGTCTTGTAGACACGTCATGTCCTCGCCTAGCTCCGGAGTCCGAGCCCAAGCCAGGACCCACTTTCTGGGTCCTCGTCCAGACCCTGGCTCGGAGTCCAAGCCAGGCTTCAAGTTCGAATTTCCTTATCCTGGTTCTGCAATCCGAGTCAAGTCCTAGCGCAAGTCTGTGTTTATGACCCAGCTCCTAGTCATCATCCAGTCACGTCCCTAACTCTAGTTCTAGCCATGTCCAGTTCCTAGTACTTCACTCTCTGCGTCTTGCAGTTGGGTGCCCTCTCAGGCCCCCACCATGACAAATTTACCTGGGTGTACTAGTTTTTTTTCTGTAGTAATGAGACTTCTCTAAAAACACTGGCCCTGCATTCCAAGCACACTGAGCTACCAGAGCACAACACTGTTCAGTGAGAGCACAGAGTAGTACACGACTCTAATACAAGGACAGAGACTTATGAGAATATATTACTATTGATCCAGAGCAGGGCAGAATAGAATAACAGACATCACAACAACCCAACACTGCTCTCTGATGCCACAGATATCCAGCACCAGCCCACTTACTCTACAGATAAAGACATGAAAAACCCCAGATTGCACTGCAAGTTCACAGCCGAACGCAGACCACACTCATCCCGTTGTGTACACCAGTCACCTGCAAAACTGCAAGAACACTGACCTGCACAAACCAGCTCTGGACTGCATGGAAACTGCCCGCTTTAGCTTCAGGGAGGCGGACAAGTAGAAACCAAAAATGTACTGCAGGAAAACATACTGTTGCAACTCAGCATGGTGAGGAAGGCCAGGCTGAATCTCTGGTATAAACATACCCTGCATATGAAACTGTCCAAGAACAAACAGTAGTGAAATACAGGGGCAAACAACTTCACAATATGTAGACCTTCACTTCCACAATGCAGATCTATAAAACTCTCAGCACTGTGCATTCAGCCCACAGACATGTACACACCCAGCACTCCACCGTTAAACTCGAGTGCAATCCGAGCACTTCAAGCACAGAGGCCTGTACAACCCTAATAATGGACTGCAATTCATGGACTTTATCTATCCCCTCCCTCCCAGTGGGCATCTTTCAGGATGTAACGGAGTATTGATAAAGTAGTATCTTGAGACGTTGCGTGTTTCAATTTCCAACTATTGTTTTTAAATGTCAGCAGGAGAAAGACAAACAGAAATGTAGGCAGGCTATTGGAAAGATGCAACAGCAACAGATTAGTGTGTGACTACAATTTTTCCAATATTGACTGGGATTCTTTAAGTGTGGAAGTTTAGAGGAGCAGAATTTGTTGGCTTCCTTGCATGATTTGCCAGCATTTACAGCCTATACACTGTCAGTTTCAGCAGATTTAGTATGTTCTCTAAAAGTTAGACAAAGTTTCTAAAGGTGTATAGTGGAGAATCTCCGGCCTGGTTACATCATGGTCTGGTACGGAAGCACCAATGACATGAAAGGAATACGAAATGAAAAATTGTGGATGCAGCCAACCCATCAGAAGTAAAGCCCTCCCCATCGCTGAGGACATTTGCAAGGAGCGTTTTTACAGAGAAGCAGCATCCATCATCAAGTACCACATTGTCCAGATGATGCTTGATTCTCCATGCTGCCATCAAGAAGGCGTTACAGGAGCCTCAGGTCCCACAGCACCAGGTTTAGTAATAGCTATTATCCCTCAATGCATCAGGGTTTTGAAGCAGAGGGGATACTTTTTGCACAACCCAACAATGAACTTACATTCAGCGACAACACAACTCATGTTCCCGATATCTACTTCAAACTTATTATCATTCATTCAGCGTTTTTGTTTGTTCACACAATTTGTTTTCCTTGTTCTTCCCCGGTTCTGGCATGGTCCAAATTTGGATTGAGAGACACTTGTTTTGGGGTGTGCAGCTGAGGCTTACAAGGATGCTCAGCAGAATAGTAAGCCAATTCTATGTGGACAGTTGGACAAACTTGTGCAGTTTTCTTTCTTTCTTTCTTATTTTTTTCTGGAGCCATGGTGAGAGGAGGTGAGATGGAAAGCTATAGGTTTGAAAGGCATTGATAAACAAGAAGTACCTTTTATCCAGACAGAAATTACCAATTATGAAAGGGATGCATTTAATGCAAAAAGGCGATGTACGGAGGAGGTTTTGTTGTCACACACATGGAGTGGTGGATAATTAGAATGTACTGCCAGGCATGTTGGCAGAGACCATTATATAGAGATTGTTAAGAGACTGTTAGATAGGCACATGAACATGCGGAGGTAGCATGGAGATGGATATTCTGTAGGCAACAGAAGTTAGCTAGGTTGAACCTTTACTTTGTAGCTCATTACTGTCAGCACAGTATTATGAGCTGAAGTGTCTGTTCCCATGTCGTACTGTAGTATATTCTGAGTCATCATCACGAAGGAAAATCTACTGGGACCAAAAGCAAATACCATCAGGTCCCAACATACTGCAGTCCGTAGGAGTGGGGGGTCTCTAGGCATAAACTGCCATTTTTGTCCTTGAGTGGTCCTGTCGTCTCTCCAGCATACTGTTGTTTTCTGTGTCTGCATAAGATCACCTTGTACTCAGAGATACTCCTGACTGAAGATATTTCTGGTACAACGCACTCTACTGATTCAAAGTGTGACTTCTTCCTTCCTTCTTGTATCTTCCTAAAGCCTACATAAGATACCTATTACATGTTTAAACAAATACAATATTTCTCATCACATTAAATTCCTTCACGACCCTGTCCTTCTCTACCTTGCTGTCAGGGACAGGGAGCTCTTGAAATCTGATCAGCTGGACTGTAAGTCACTGTCACATATCAGACTGTTACTGTTAACCAGTAACATCGGTTCCCAGACTACTCTCTACATTTCCTGCACAATTCTGCTGCAATTTGCCTTCCACAACTTTATAGCTCAGCATTAAATAACATCATTCCCACAATGCTGATTGAGAAGTAGCAGAACCTGCGCCTCTGTACCTCCCTCTGCAATTGGAGCCTCGACTTTCTAACCGGAAGACCACAATCTCTGAGATTGGTGATAACATCTCCTCCTTGTTGACGATCAGCGCTTGTGCACCTCAAGGGTGTGTGCTTAGCCCATTCGTCTACCGGCTATGTACCCATCTATAAATTTGTTGATAATACAATCATTGTTGATAGAATTGCAGGAGGTGACGAGAGGGCGTACAGGAGTGAGATATGCCAACTACTGGAGTGGTGTTGCAGCAACAACCTGGCAGTCAACGTCAGTAAGACGAAAGAGATGATTGTGGACTTCAGGAAAGGTAAGACGAAGGAACGCATACCAATCCTCATAGAGGGATCAGAAGTGGAAAGAGTGAGCAGTTTCAATCTTGTGGGTGTCAAGATGTCTGAGTATCTAATCTGGTTCCAACATATCGATAGAGTTATAAAGAAGGCAAGATAGCAACTATACTTCATCAGAGTTTGATGAGATTTCTTATGTCCACAAATACACTTAAATACATCAATTGATGTACCGTGGAGAGCATTTTGACAGGTTGATTCACTGTCTGGTAGGGATGGCTACTGCGCAGGAAGTCATCTCCATCGTGGGTACAAGCCTACAAAGCACCCAAGGAGCAGTCTCTCAGAAAGGCAGCATCCATTATCAAGATCCTTCAGCACCCATGACATGCCCCTTTCTCACTGTTACGATCTGGTCGGAGATACAGAAACATGAAAGCACACACTCAGTGATTCAGTAATAGCTTCTTCCCTTCTGCCATCCGATTCCTAAATTGACATTGAACTGCTGGACACTATCTGACTTGTTTTAATATATATTATTTTTTGCACAATTTCTCGTATATTCAATGTATGTATACTATAATGTATTTATCTATTTATTTTTATTTTTTATTTATTTATTGCCTTATTATTCATTTTTTGTTCTATATTAAGTTTGCATTAAACTGCTACTACTAATTAACAAATTTCACGTCACATGCCGGTTATAATAACACTATTATGTTTCGCCCACCTACAGGTTCAGACTTATCCTTCTCAATAACTACTGGGAAACCTCCAGAATTATAATCCGTGAATCTCTCAATGAAACCCCAATCATCTCACTAGGCTCATTTCCCACTAACATCTCAAGTATGTCCCCTCTCTAGTGGACCATCTACAAGCTGTTTCTGGAAACCTTCATGAATACACCTAACAAATAATATTCCATTCAAACCTTAGGTGGTAAAGAAGTGTAAGTCATTTTGGAGAGATGATTCACCAACTAGTGTATTCTATTGTTTTACACCAGTCGATAACCTGCTGACATATCTGTTTCCCTCTCTTACTGGGGATTGTAAGCCTCAGAGTATTACACTTTTCTTATTCCTGAGTCCCTCCACGTTGTCTTACTGGTTCAGCTTCCGGGATGACTTCGACCTTGTGACATTCTGCCTGATCAGCAGTGCGGCTCCCCAACCTCTTTTAGCTCCCTCTGGACTATCTAAATCATCTAAATCCTGGAATGTTTAGATAGCAGTCCAAACCTTCTCTCAACCAGATCCCTGTAATGCATTAATCACTGTGCCTTGTATAAATGCAGAATCTAGGTATATTCTGCCGTAGCTGTTTTACACCCTACACTGAAATAAATTCACTTTTGCCGTTCGGTGTCACTGTGTTCATTAAGGAGACCCCATCTTGACTTCCTTTAGGTTTTCATTGAGCTCATCTCTACCTTCCACCAATGCAACCTGCTCACCTATAGCTCTGGATACAAACATACTCTCCAGAAGCCACTTGATAAAAATCATCAGGGTGGCTCCGGCAAGATTCCCTGTGAGAATATGATTTACCCTTCAGTGTAACCCATCCTCCCCATACCTGAGAGCCCATGATGAGTGTTCCTGCTGCCGTCCCTCCTGCCCCAGATTGTGAGCCACACGTTGAAGTGCAGTAGCATATGATCACTTACGTCGCAAGCATGTGACATCGAAAGTAATCCTGAAATCACCACCCCAGATTTTTTTTTTTAACTCACAGCTCACGTCCTTAACTTTTGCTTGTGGGAACTTGTCTCTCTGTTGTTAGTTCTAATAAGGACCATGACATCTGACTGCTCATCCTACCCTTTTAGAATGGTCTGTACCTTCTCAGAGATATCCTTCGTCATAGCATGATGCAGGTAAGGTCCTTTCCTGCAATCTCACTCATTTCCACAGATATACCTGTCGGTATCTCCTCGGCTAAAGAGTGCTTGCATGCGATTAATATCCTTTTATTTACTGTATATTATGAACTTATCTAATAGCCTCTTTGTAAGGAAATTGTTTTAAAATTCATTCAGTGTTCATTTTTTGATTCAGCTCAGGTTATTACATCTGCGTTCACAAACAAAGGAGACTGCACAAGTGTTAAAACATAACTCTCTATTAGAACTCGCACGGTTTTAACACGGAAAGGAAAACAAATATCTACAATAGTAGCAGTACATGAATCAAAATAATGCTGATAATCCACCACACACACAGTCCGATCTCAGTGTTCGAGGGATACAGAGATCCGACAATGTCAAGCAGCCTGTTCTGTCCCTCTCCTTCTCTGTGTCTCTATGTCTCTCCCTCTCTCCATCGCGATGTCTCATTACCTCTCTCTCCCTCGCGATTACTCCTTCTCACGCCCTGTCGCTCGTGAGGTCTCCCTTGCACCCTCTTACTCGCGATGTCTCATTCGCTCAGTATCCTTCGCACCCTCAGCCCTCGAAGAAAAAAAAATCTGTCACATAAAGATCGTTCAAGATGGCAATGAGGAGGGAAACCTCCAGGTCGAGAAGGAGGAGAAAAACGTTTGAAGGTTAAGGCGGGTTGTGACGGAACCACGAGTGGTTGATACTGACGAAAACATTCTCCAAGATCAGGCAGTTTTGTCAGAACCGGAAAGCAGGGGAAACAGGTTCGTGTCAAGCTTCATTTTAAAATGGCGGGACGTGAGGTGTAAAAGGGATTTTTTTGGGAAGGTCAGGCCAGTGATGCCGTCGTGATCAGTTTTAAACAGCTGTCTTGTCAAACTAAGCAACGCACACAATATGGAAAAGAGTGAACAGTTGACAGGTTTCTGATTAAAGGTGTCGGCCCGAAACGTCGGCAATTTACTCTTTTCCATAGATGCCGCCAGACCTGCTGAGTTGCTCCAGCATTTTTGTGAGAAACTTCATCAGGATCTAATCTTGTGTTTTTTTTTTATACTGCAACCATCCGCTGATTCGCCCATGTTTGTTTTGTAACTCTGTTCATCCCATTGTTACCATTTACCCACAAGTATGGAGGTAGAATAGGGCGTATGAAGGCAGGTATATTGTAATACTTTAATATTTAATATTTCTAACATTTCATGAGTTTCAAAATCCGATTCCGTGGGTATTTCACCGCATTCTTCAGTTCCCCTCGGAATTTGCTCTGAGTCAGGGCGTAAATACACGTGTTGGTGCAGGAACTGAGAACCTGCAGCATTGTCGATGCTTGGTCTGTGACGTAACGGGGATCCCTGACAGAATGAACAAAACGCCTTGTAATCCGACTATAAATAAAAAATACCACCAGTGTTCCCCACAACAATATGAAACTACCAGTTATGCTGAAGAGCAAAACGATGAATTTGCGTCGGTTCTCCATCTCCCGGTCCTTGTCATTCTCTCCACTCTTTTGTCCCCTGAGCCCCCTGCGGGCTCGACTGGCCGCTACAATCCGCCGGACAGTCAGAATATTGAACAGCAACATCAGAATGAAAGGGGCGCAAGGGTAGAATATGCGGTGAAAAATGTAAAATGGAGCCCATGAGGTAGAGTTTGTGAAGCTCGGTGTTGAAACACAATACCAGGAAACACCATCAATTATTTTTCCAGCCCCGTACACAAAGCACCAGGGAACAGTCTCCAAACAGGCCAGCACACTCACTGTCCCGATAACCACAGCCGCCGTTCTCACAGTGCAATATGTTGTTTTCAGCTTCTCATAGCAAATAGCCACAAATCGATCGACGGTGAACGCGACAGTCAGCCAGACTGAGGTCGCAGTGCTCGCAAACATCAACCACGTGACGAGTCTGCATACAGCAGTGATGAACAGGAATGATCGGGAAAAATAAATCTCAGCAGTCCACCTCAGCAGCGGATTCGAAATAACGACCAGGAGATCGGCCGCTGCCATTCCCACAAGGTAGAGAGTGATACATTTGGAGAGACCGCACTTTCCCCGGGACAAGATCGCAATCGCCACCAAGTTCGCTGGAAGAGAGACAGGGAACAACAGTTTGAGAAAATCCAAACATAAGCCAATTCTGCAGTTTGGCCGGATCCTGTAATATCTCCACTTCATTGTGCCATTTAGTGGTGGGAGAGCCGAGAGAGGCTATAAGTTGAGAAAATACAGATTAGAGCCAGTGCAGCAAGTTCAGGGGATCCTGTGATATTTCCACTCTGTCGTTGAATTTAGCGGTGGGAGGGTCGAGAGAGGAAGCAGAGCTGGCGGAGACAGAGAAGGAGTTTACACAGTAAAATAATTTGATTACGAATTACTTACTGTGACCGAAATGTGAAATGTCAGCGGAAAGCTAAAACTGCGTAACTACCTCCTCAGAGTCAATACTGGATGGTACATTTTTACCGGTGCTTTCCGCGTCTCATTCGGACGCTGATGGCGGGATCTTCCATTAGACAATCATCAACTTCCATGGCGATCCCTGTAAGCGACAGAACTGACGAAGGACGGGACAAAAATCGGAAATGCTGGAAACGCTCATTCACGTAAAACAGAATATGTGGGTGGGGGGAACAGTTAAATTATCTCTCCTCCCAACTGTCCTCGGATAGACCCCGGACACGTGTATTAAATGGTTTCTCTTTTTGTACAAGCTGCTTGGGGTTTCGTGTTTCCAGAAATCCCCTAGTTTGTTTCCTCTTCCAGCTTTTGCCTTCTCACTCACATTACAACAGAACATTGACTGATTTCTGACACAACTTACAACAGACATGACACCTCCCACTGATTCCATCGCAGATAAGCATGGGAGAGGAATCCAATGTCCAGCAGCAAACTCGATGCCGCAGTCAGAAGCCTGGAACGGTGTCAGATTTAGATATAATAGAATACATTTCACAATATTGATAACTCTGAAGCACCACGTCCCTTGTGATAATCTGTCAGAAAGTATTTCATTTTGTTGTCCGTCAACTGCTTCATGTTCAGTTATATTGCACACAGTTATTAAAAATCTACAACAGGTTCGTGAAACATCATGGAACTCCTGACATTGGCTAAAGCGTTACTGCCAGTCGATGGTTTGAACATCGCACCTAACTCAGTCAATCACTCATATACAAATACGGACAATGAATTGGTAGAATGCCGCGAGCTGTTTCAGCACAATATTTGCAAATGCAGTGCAGCTGCTACAGGACCAAAAATACAGAACTCGAACATCCCATTATTGATCCCAAATCTTTGGTAGAACGCTGCGTGACCCATTCAGTTCCACAGATGTTGGCGGATTCCCTGAATTCCTGCAGCTGTTTATTTTAGACGCAGATCCCAGAATCGATAGTCCCGGTGTTTCCATTTCAAACCTGAAATGCGGAATACTGGGACTGGAATGTGGCAGTGACAGGAACAATCTCAGCATTGGAAATAAACATCATTTCCCAACAACAGCAGCTGACACTGCGACTTACCGGGAACCCCAAAGGCTGAAATAATAGGATAGTAAATGTCTCGTATCCGCCAGATGACTGGATACACCATTTCATGAGAATCTGTGATTCCTGTTGCTCCTGAATTCACAGCTCCGGCAGACACTGAGCTGATGCTTCAAATCAACCCTGATTTATACAGAGGCTCAGTCTCCAGAGATACGGTTATACTCCTCACTAACTTTCTCAGTTACAGTTACTTGAACAAACAATTTCAGTCTCTGATGTACATATACTGCATACATCAAAATTAATTGGCATTACCTCAGTAGAGTCTCTGGTGGAAATAGGCTGGTCTCTTTAATGACAAAGACTGAACTTTATCACCGAACAGCTACATTTAGCGATTTCATTTTTGTTGACTAATTATTCAGTATTCAACGAAGACTAGCGACGTTACCCGACCCCTACCTTTTTCTCTTGTTTCCCATTTAGATCTATCCTTCCGACATTCAGATTCAACCTGGTCAACAAAGATACAATAAAGAAAAAGGTCCGGATGAAAGAGATTAATGGACCACGTTGCTGAGGAAGAAACGCGAGATACTCTGCTGATGTTGGAAATCCAAGGGAACACACAAGAATTCTGCTGAGTTCCTCCAGCATTTTGGGTTTGGTGTTTCTGATGCAGTAGTCTTTTATACACATCTTAAATTTGACAAAGGTCAAAGGATAATTGAAATGTGTTGTCGTGCAACAGAATGGGAAGACCGGTAAAATAATAAAAATAGTACTAGAAATTGGAAGAACAATAGATGCAGGATGACGAAAAGTGAACGAGAAAACGACGAGCGTGAGAGAGAGAGAGAGAGAGAGAGAGAGAGTGAGAGAGAGAGAGCGAGAAAGAGAGTGAGAGAGAGAGAGAGAGAGAGCAGGCTGTGTGACATTGTCGGATCTGTGGTGCCCTCCAAAACTGAGATCGGCTTGTTTAATGGATGATAGGTATTATTTTGATTTCTGTACTGCGGGGTACAAAATGAATTCTCTGCATTCATTGACATTCACTAAGGAGAAGAACCTGGAGGAAAGCGAGATCAGGAAGCTGGTATGGTGACATTCTCAGAAGTGTTGATCCTAAGGAGGAGGTGTTGTTGGTCTCTGAAAACGTATTAGGTGGGAAAATACTTTGGGGGAATGAGTCCACTGGGGGCCACAGACCACATGCGGACAGGCATACAGATCGAACTGACATCGTGGCCAACACACGCACACACACGCAGTGAGTTGAGGGGACTGTTCCTGTGCTGATATGTTCACTGTAAATTGTTCAATGATTTGAGAATAATGTGCAAAGGATCAAAGGATCATGCAATGAAATTCTTATTTTTACACTGACTGTGGTTCTCATCTGGGGCACAGTGCCTGCAGAGATGATGGGAATAGCCAATCAAATTGTTCATAGAGGAACTGGACAGGTCGTTCCGAGGAAATAACCGCTGAGCTGTGGGAAGAGAATTGGGAATGGGACAGTGGGAATGCTGTACTATTGACTTGATGCTCTACAGTATAGAATTGATGGGTTGAACGTTCTAGTGCATCTCGCAATGATCCTGTGTCCAATAATGATCTGAAACACTCAGTCTTGCTTCCAGGAAACATCTAATTTACCTGGGTGTACAAGGTATCTTTTTCTGTAATAATGAGATGCTTCTGTAAAACACTGGCACTGCATTCCAAGTGCACTGAGCTGCCAGAGCACAACACTGGCCAGTGAGAACACAGAGCAGTACACGACTCTGATACAAGGACAGAGACTTATGATAATATATCACTATTGATCCAGAGCAGGGCAGAATAGAAGAACAGACATCACAACCCCAGCACGGTTTTGTGGTACCACAGATTTCAAGCACCAGCCCATTTGCTCTGCCGATAAAGACATGAACAACCCCAGATTGCACTGTAAATTCACAGCCGAACGCAGACCACACTCATCCCGTTGTGTGCACCAGTCACCTGCAAAACTGCAAGAACACTGACCTGCACAAACCAGCTCTGGACTGCATGGACACTGCCCGCTTTAGCTCCAGTACTGCACAGCAGGGAGGCGGACAAGTAGAAACCAAAAATGTCCTGCAGGAACACAGACTGCTGCAACTCAGCATGGTGAGGAAGGCCAGACTGAATCTTTGGTACAAACATGCCTTGCATAAGAGACTGTCCAAGAACAGTCAGTAGTGGACTACAGGGACAAAGAACTTCCCAATATCTAGACCTTCACTTCCACGATACAGACCATTAGAACTCTCAGCACTGTGCTGTGAGCGCAGAGACATGTACACACCCGGCACTCCAGCGTTAAACTCTAGTGCTATCCCAGCACTTCAAGGATAGAGGCCTGTACAACCTTAATAATGGACTACAATTCATGGACTCTATCTACCCCCTCCCTCCCAGTGGGCATCTTTCAGGATGTAACGCAGAATTGATAAAGTAGCATCTTGAGATGTTGTGTGTTGCAATTTCCAACTATTTTTAAAATGCCAGCAGGAGAAAGTGGAACAGAAATGTAGGGCGACTATTGGAAAGATGTAATATCAACAGAGTAGTGTGTGACAATAATTTCCCCAATATTGACTGGAATTCATTGAGTGTGGAAGTTTTGAGGAGCAGAATTTTCTGGCATCCTGGAACGATTTACCGGCATTTACAGCCCATACTCCCCAGTTTCAGCAGATTTACTATGTTGTGTAAAACTTAGACAAACTTCTGTAGGTGTATAGTGAAGAATATCCTGACTGGATACATCATGGTCTGGTATGGTGGCACCAATGACGTTGAAAGGAATAGGAAATTAAATATTCAAGATGCGAATTCTGTCGTTTTCATGTCCCTCTGAGATTTGCTGACCGATTGCCGCCACTCCGAGCCAAGATACAAATGAAACCATAGAAACAATAGAAACTACAGCACAGAAACAGGCCTTTTGGCCCTTCTTGGCTGTGCCGAACCATTTTATGCCCAGTCCCACTGACCTGCACACGGACCATATCCCTCCATACACCTCCTATCCATGTATCTGTCCAATTTATTCTTAAATGTTAAAAAAAATAACCCGCATTTACCACCTCGTCTGGCAGCTCATTCCATACTCCCACCACTCTCCGTGTGAAGAAGCCCACCCCTTTAAACTTTCCCCCCTCACCCTTAACCCATGTCCTCTGTTTTTTTTTTCTCCCCTTGCCTCAGTGGAAAAAGCCTGCTTGCATTCACTCTATCTATACCCATCATAATTTTACATACCTTTATCAAATCTCCCCTCATTCTTCTACGCTCCAGGGAATAAAGTCCTAACCTATTCAACATTTCTCTGCAACTGAGTTTCTCAAACCAGGCAACATCCTTGTAAACCTTATCTGCACTCTTTCAACCTTATTTATATTTTTCCTGTAATTTGGTGACCAAAACTGAACACAATACTGCAGATTCGGCCTCACCAATGCCTTATACAACTTCATCATAACATTCCAGCTCTTATACTCAATACTTCGATTAATAAAGGCCAATGTACCAAAAGCTCTCTTTACGACCCTATCTGCCAGTGACGCCACTTTTAGGGAATTTTGTATCTGTATTCCCAGACCCCTCTATTCCACTGCACTCCTCAGTGCCTTACCATTAACCCTGTATGTTCTACCTTGGTCTGTCCTTCCTACATGCAATACCTCACACTTGTCTGTATTAAACTCCATCTGCCATTTTTCAGCCCATTTTTCCAGCGGGTCCAAGTCCCTCCGCAGGCTCTGAAAACCTTCCTCACTGTCTACTACACCTCCAATCTTTGTATCACCAGCAAGTTTGCTGATCCAATTTCCCACATTATCATCCAGATCATTGATATAGATGACAAATAACAATGGACTCAGCACTGATCCCTGTGGCACACCACTAGTCACAGGCCTCCACTCGGAGAAGCAATTCCCTACTACCACTCTTTGGCTTTTTTCCATTGAGCCAATGTCTAATCCAATTTACCACCTCTCCATGTATAGCTAACGACTGAATTTTCCTAACTGACCTCCCATGCGGGACCTTGTCAAAGGCCTTACTGAAGTCCATGTAGACAATATCCACTGCCTTCTCTTCATCCACTTTCCTGATAACCTCCTCGAAAAACTCCAATACATTGGTCAAACATGACCTACCACGCACAAAGCTATGTTGACTCTCCCAAATTTTAAGTCCCTGTCTATCCAAATGCTTGTAGATCCTGTCTCTTCGTACTCCCTCCAATAACTTACCTACTACCGACGTTAAACTTACTGGTCTATAATTTCCTGGATTACTTTTCGATCCTTTTTTAAACAACGGAACAACATGAGCCACTCTCCAATCCTCCGGCACCTCACCTGTAGACAGCGACATTTTAAATATTTCTGCCAGGGCCTCTGCAATTTCAACACTAGTCTCCTTCAAGGTCCGAGGGAACACTCTGTCAGGTCTTGGGGATTTATCCACTTTAATTTTCCTCAAGACAGCAAGGACCTCCTCCTTTTCGATCTGTACAGTTTCCATGATCTCACTGCTTGTTTCCCTTAATTCCATAGACTTCATGCCAATTTCCTTAGTAAATACAGACGCAAAAAAAAAAAAAACTATTTAAGATCTCCCCCATTTCCTTTGGTTCCGCACATAGCCGAACACTCTGATCTTCAAGAGGACCAATGTTATCCCCTACAATCCTTTTGCCCTTAATATACCTGTTAAAGCTCTTTGGATTATCCTTCACTTTGACTTCGAAGGCAACCTCATGTCTTCTTTTAGCCCTTCTGATTTCTTTCTTAAGTATTTTCTTGCACTTCTTATACTCCTCAAGCACCTGATTTACTCCCTGCTTCCTATACATGTCATGCAACTCCCTCTTCTTCTTTATCAGAGTTGCAATATCCCTTGAGAACCAAGGTTCCTTATTCCTATTCACTTTGCCTTTAATCCTGACAGGAACATACAAATTCTGCACTCTCTAAATTTCTCCTTTGAAGGCTTCCCACCTACCAATCACATCCTTGTCAGAGAACAACCTGTCCCAATCCACGCTTTTTAGATCCTTTCTCATTTCTTCAAATTTGGCCTTCTTCCAGTTAAGAACCTCACCCTAGGACCAGATCTATCCTTGTCCATGATCAAGTTGAAACTAATGGTGTTATGATCACTGGAACCAATGCGCCCCTCTATACAGACTTCTGTCACTTGTCCTAACTCGTTTCCTAACAGGAGATCCAATATTGCATCCACTCTAGTTGGTCCCTCTATATATTGATTTAGAAAACTTTCCTGAACACATTTTACAAATTCCAAACCATCTAGACCCCTAACAGTATGGGAGACCCAATCAATATATGGAAAATTAAAATCCCCTACTACCACAACTTTATGTTTCCTGCAGTTGCCTGCTATCTCTCTGTAAATTTGCTCTTCCAATTCTCGTTGACTATTGGGTGGTCTGTAATACAATCCCACTAATGTGGCCATACCTTTCCTGTTTCTCAGCTCCACACACAAGGACTCAGTAGACAAGCCCTCTAATCTGTCCGGCCTGAGCACTGCTGTAATATTTTCCCTAACAAGCAATGCTACTCCCCGACCTTTCATTCCTCTGCCTCGTTAACATCTGAAACATCAGAACTCTGGAATATTAAGCTGCCAGTCCTGCCCCTCCTGTAGCCAAGTTTCACTAATTGCAACAACGTCATAATTCCACGTGTCAATCCACGCCATTAATTCATCCGCCTTCCCCGCAATACTCCTAGCATTGAAATATATACACCCCAGCAGATTTTTACCACCATCACAACCTTTCTATTAGCGGATTTGCTTGAACATTTAATATCATTTATTTTCACCCCAGCCAGACTGTCAGCTCTGGCACTCTGGTTCCTATCCCCCTGCAAATCTAGTTTAAAGCGCCCCCCCCAATAGCATTAACAAACCTCCCTGAAAGGATATTAGTCCCCCTGTAGTTCAAGTGTAACCCGTCTCTCTTGTACAGGTCCCACCTGCCCCAGAAGAGGTCCCAGTTATCCTGAAATCTGAAAGCCTGCTCCCTACACCAGTTTCTCAGCCACTTGTTCATCCTCCAGAGCATCCTATTCCTACCCTCACTGGCACGTAGCATAGGTAGTAATCCTGAGATTACCACCCTGGAGGTCCTGCTTTCAAATTCCTACCAAGCTCTCTATACTCACTCTCCAGGACCTCCTCATTCCTCCTTGCTATGACATTGGTACCAACGTGCACCACGATATCTGGCTGACCACGCTCCCACTTCAGAATGTCATGCAATCGATCAGAGACACCCTTGACCCTAGCAGCGGGGAGGCAGCAAACCATCCTGGATTCTCTGTCACGACCACAGAACCTCCTCTCTGCACCTCTAACTATCGAGTCCCCTATCACTACCGCTCTCCTCTTTCTCCCTCCTCCCTTCTGCACTGCAGAGCCAGACTCAGTGCCAGAGATCCGGCTACTACAACTTACCCAGGTAAGTCATCCCCCCAACAGTGTCCAATGCGGTATACGTGTTGTTGAAGGGAATGGCCACAGGGGAACCCTGCTTTCCCTGCCCTTTCCTCTTCCCTCGTCTGACAGTGACCCAATTTCCTGCCCTCTGCTCCTTTGGCGTAACTACCTCCCTGTAGCTACTGTCTATAATCTCCTCATTCTGCCGAATGATCCGCAGGTCACCCAGCTCCTGCTCCAGTTCCCTAACGCGGTTTGTTAGGAGCTGCAGCTGGATGCTCCTCTTGCAGGTGTCGTTGTCAGGGACACGGGAGGGCTCCCTGACTTCCCACATCCTGCAAGAGGAGCATTCCAACATCCCGCCTGGCATTCTCTCTACGCTAGACAGTGTGAATAAAAGACTTACCGGAACCTACCCTGGCCTCTGCCTGTTTGAGCCAAAGCCGTCCCACTCTGACTCAGTCCACTCCGACGATGTCGCTGTATATGGTGTTCTCTTTTTAAACCTTGGCGCGCTACGTCACGCGCTTGCGCAGTGCAGACTCTTCTCCCCGAGCAGTTTTTAACGGAAAAAAACGACTTTTTCTACCCGAATTCTTCCACTGTCTTCTTCAGCTGCTTGGAATGTCATCTTTTGGTCTGTGTCGTCTCGTTTCCAGCTGAGTGGGTCCGACTGTTTTCCATTGCTCCGAGTGGGGAATTCTGTCTCTTCGTGTGTGGCTGAGTAATTGCCGGCCATCTGCCGCTTCATGAGCTACTCCGTGTCAAGACTAGAACTGTCTGTTGTTGTTTGGTTTCGGCGTCTCGTATCCAGCTGAGAAGGTCCGTCCATTTGCGGCTACTCTGAGTTGGATATTCTGTCTCTTCGTTGTCCAAGTCAAGTCCAAGGTCAGGCTCTCTGTTCCGGTCCAAATCCGAGTCCAGGTTCTGTGTGCCAATCCAAGTCCAAGTCCGGGCTCTGTGTTCCAGTCCAAGTCCAATGCCAGGCTCTGCGTTCCAGTCCAAGTCCAAGTACAGGCTCTGTGTTCCAGTCGAAGTCCAAGTCGTGGCTCTGTGATCCAGTGCAAGTCCAGGTCCAGTCTCTGTGTTCCAGTCCAAGTCCAAGTCTAGGCTCTGCATCCAAATCCGAGTCCAAGTCCAGGCTCTGTGTTCAGGCCCGAGTCAGGTCAAGGCTCCGTTTCCAAGTCCGAGTCCAGGTCCAGGATCCGTGTCCGAGCCCGTGTCCAAGTCCCGGTTCCGTGTCCAAGTTTCTAGTCCCGGCTCCATGTTCAAATTTCTAGTCCCTGCTACCTATCCAGGTTCCGGGTCCCAGCTCCGTGTCCAGGTTCTGAGTCCCAGCTCCCTGTCCAAGTTCCGAGTCCCAGCTCTGTGTCCAAGTTCCGAGTCCCAGTTCGGAGTCCCAGCTCCGTGTCCAGGTTCCGAGTCCCAGCCCCGTGTCTAGGTTCAGAGACCCCACTCTGTGTCCAAGTTCTAAACCCCGGCTCCGTGTCCAGGTTCCTCCTGTTTGTCGTCCTACGTTCAGGTCCATGTAAGCATCTAATCCACGCTTCCTTTCTTTCCTGGCAACTATTAATAAAAACGCACTTCCGTTAATGCTACTTACGCGTCTGTGTCCTGCTGTTGTTTCGACTTTCCAATCGCAGCACACATTGGAGCAGAAAGCATGTAGCCTGTGTGAGAGAGAGGATAGGCAAGCGATAGAGAAGGGGTGCGCAGAGACCGATGGTTCGAGATGTGTCTATTTTAATGCAAGGAGTATCATGGACAAAGCGAGTGAGCTTAGATCGTGGATCAGTACTTGGAGCTATGATGTTGTGGCCATTACAGAGACTTGTATGGCTCAGGGGCAGCAATGGATACTTAAAGTAATATATTCCAAATAAGAAGGAATTTTCAATTGGAAGAAGGACACTACCGTGACTGTCAAGTGAAATCAAAGCCAACGTAAAAGCAAGGAGAGCATACAAGGAAGCCAGAGCTAATGTGAAGATAGAGGATTGGGGAGCTTTTGAAAACTTGCTAAGGGAAACTAAGAAGGTCATTCCGAAGGAAAAATAATTACGAGAGGAAGCTGGTGACGAATAAAAAGGAAAATACTAAAAACATTTTTAAAGTATATAAAGGGTAAAAGAGGTCCGAGGGTAGATATAGGACCAATACAAAATGACGCTGGAGATTCTGTAATGACAGATGCAGAGATGGTAGAGAAACTGAATGTTTATTTTGCATAATTCTTCACAGTGGAAGCGTACCGGACATTCAAGAGTGACAGTAAAGTGAAGTTTTGCAGTGAAAATTACGGCGGAGGAAGATGTTCAGGAGATTTACTGGTCTGAGGGTGGATGAATCTCCTGGACCTGACCAAATGTGCCCTCGGGTTCTGAAGGAAGTAGCTGGAGAGATTGCAGAGGCATTAACGATTATCATACAAGAATCGATAGATTCTGGCATTGTACGAGATGACTGGACAATTACAACTGTTACTCCGCTATTTAAGAAGGGAGGGCGTCATCAGGAAGGAATCTATAGACCTGTTATCCGAACATCAGTGCTTGGAAAGCTGTTGAAATCTATTGTTAGGCATGAGATTACGGAGAACCTGGAGGGACATCACAAGACAGGACAAAGCCAGCATGGTTTCCTTAAAGGAACATCATGACTAACAAATCTACTGCAATCCTCTGAAGAAGTTATAAGCATGGTAGACAAAGGGGATGCAGTAGACGTGGTGTACTTGTGTTTCCAAAAGGCGTTTGACAAGCGCACATGAAGCTCTTAGCAAGATAACAGCCCATAGAACTAAATGGAAGTTACCATTGGAGTTCCAGCAGAGTCGGTGTTGGGACCACAGCTTTTTACGATGTACGCCAATGATTTATACTACGGAATTAATGGATTTGTGGCTAAATTTTCCGATGATACAAAAAGAGGTGGAGGAACGGATAATGTTGAGGAAACAGAGAGCATGCAGAGAGACTTGGATAGTTTAGAGGAATGGTCAAAAACGTGGCAAATGAAGGAAAATGTTGGGAAGTGTGTGGTCATGCGCTTTGGTGGAAGAAATAAACGGGCAGACTATTATTTAGAAGGGTAGAGAATTCAAAATGCATAGATGCAAAGGGACTTGGGAGTCCTTGTGCTAAATGACCTAAAGTTTAACCTCCAGGTTAAATCGGTTGTGAAGAACGTGAATGGAGCGTTGGCATCATTTCTAGAGGTATGGAATACAAGAGCAGGGATGTGATGGTGAGGCTCTATAAGGCACTCGTGAGACCAGACTTGGGGTATTATATGCAGTTTTGTGCTCCTTATTAGAGAAATAATATACTGACATTGGAAAGGGTTCAGAGAAGATTCAGGAAGAATATTCCAGGAATGAAAGGGTTACCGTATGAGGAACGTCTGGAAGCGCTTGAGCTGTATTCCCCAGAGATCAGGAGAGTGAGGAGGGCTGGGATCTTATAGAAACATTTCGAACGTTAACAGAACTGAGATATTAGATATGGCAAAGTTTTTTCCCATGGTAGGGGATTCTAGAGCAAGAGGGAACGACTTCGGGATTGAAGGTGTCCTTTAAGAACTGAGATACCTTTAGTCAGAGGGTGGTACGTCTGTGGAATTTGTTGCCACAGCGGCTGTGGATGACAAGTCATTGGGTGTATTCAAGGCAGATATAGATAAGTTCTTGATTAGCCAGGGCATCAAAGGGTATAGGGTGAAAGCAGGGGAGTGGGGATGACCGGAAGAATTGGATCAGCCAATGATTGAATGGCAGAGCAGAATCGATGTACGAATAGCATACTTTTGATTTTATATCTTATGGTCTTATTCTCTTATGTTCTTAGACTGCCAGTCTTCAGATGTTTCAGAAAGGACAGGGAGGGAGGCAGAAGAGGTCGGATCGAGTTACTGCTGATAAGAGATAGCATCACAGCTGCAGAAAAGAAGGAAGTCATGGAGGGCTTGTCTACTGAGTCTCCGTGGGTGGAAGATAAGAACAGGAAGGGGTCAATAACTCTACTGGGTGTTTATATATATATATATATATAGATCATCCAATACTAACAGGGACATCGAGGAGCAGATAGGGAGACAAATTCTGGAAAGTAGTAACAAATAATGGCTGACGTGGTGGGAGATTTTAATTTGCCCAATATTGATTGGCATATCCCTAGTGCTAGGTGTTCAGATGGGGTAGAGCTTAAATGTGTTCAGGAAGGTTACCTGTCACAATATATCGATAAGCCTACAAGAGGAGTGGCTGCACTTGATCTGCTATTGGTAAATGAACCTGGTCAGGTGTCAGGTATCTCAGTAGGTGCCACAATGGGGTGTGCTGGGAGCAAGGGTGGACCAAAATGCAAGACACAAACACATCATGTGAGGTTAACATAAATTAAGTTTATAGCTCGGTACAAGGAGAGCAAAGCAGAAGGAGGAATAGTGTACTGGAGAAGGACTCAGGCCTGAGACTAGGCTGGGACTAAGGGTCTGGGCTAGGACTCGAAATCACGGACCGCCAGGGCCAGGACTTGGGACTTAGAGCCGCCAGGGCCAGGACTTGGGACTTGGAGCCACCAGGGCCGGGACTTGGGTTTGGAGCCGCCAGGGCCGGGACTTGGAGCCACCAGGGCCAGGACTTGGGTTTGGAGCCGCCAGGGCCGGGACTTGGAGCCACCAGGGCCAGGACTTGGGACTTGGAGCCGCCAGAGCCAGGACTTGGGACTTGGAGCCGCCAGGGGCAGGACTTGGGACTTGGAGCCGCCAAGGCCAGGACTGGGAGCAGCCAGGGCCAGGACTTGGGACTTGGAGCCTCCGAAGCCAGGAACTCTTTTATTCACGGGACAGACTCAGACACAGGACATAAAACACTGAGCCGGGAATCCTCCGTAGATACATGACGGAGTCGGGACTCCTCTTGACACAGGGTTAGGACCATTCCAGGGTACAGGGCCGGGATCCCTTTTTGACGCACGACATGGATATGGAGACCACACAACAATGGACAGAACTATAACTGGGCTCAAGTCCGCTCCAAGCCGCGGCAAGATCTTGACTCACCACAGCGGGTTAACTTTGACTGACCCGCACTGACAAGGGAAGGCGGCTTACTGGCACTTGCTCCGGGAGGAGACTAAGCTTGCTCCGGCTAGATGACATGGGCTCGCAGTACCTTTGCTGACTTTGCAAACGCTCTGGCGTCGAACGGCTGAAAGCCGGAGACTATGAACTGCCAGTTCAGCCGAATGTAAATTACCTCCAGTCACCAAGCCCGAGGGATACGGGAAAACAGGGAACCAAAGGGAAACAGCGAGTCAATGGTCCGGATTGTAATATAAACAAAGTAATTTTAAAGGTATCCCCATCCGGACCATGACAGTGGGAGAGCATTTTTAATGCAGTGATCACGATTTTATCTCCTTTACCATAGCATCGGAGAGGAATAGGAACAGACAAGTTAACGAAACATTTAACTGGAGTAAGAGGGAAATATGAAGCTATCAGGCAGGGACTTGGAAGCGTAAATTGGGAACAGAGTTCTCAGGGAAATGCATGGCAGAAATGTGGCAAATGTTCAGGGGATATTTTCGTGGCCTTCTGCATAGATAGGTGCCAATGAGACAGAGAAGTGATGCTACGGTACAGGAACCATGGTGTACACATGACGAAAGCATAGTCAAGAAGAAAAGAAAGGCTTACGAAATGTTCACAAAACTAGGTATTGATAGAGATATATAAAATTATAAGGCTAGCAGAAAGGAGCTTCAGAAATGAAATTAGGAGAGCCAGAAGTGGCCGGGAAAAGTCCTTGGCGAACAGTTTAAGGAAAACCCCAAGGCATTCTACAAGTATGTGAAGAGCGAGAGGATAAGATGTGAGAAAATAGGACCAATGAAACGTGACAATGGAAAAGTGTGCACGGAACTAGAGGAGACAGCAGAGTTACTTAATGAATGCTTTGCTTCAGTATTCACTATGGAAAAAGACCTTGGCGATGGTAAAGATTTCAGAAAGGCATTTGATAAGGTAGTCCATGCAAGGCTTATTGAGAAAGTAAGGCGACATGGGATGCAAGGGGACATTACTTTGTTGACCCAGAAGTGGCTTGCCTACAGAAGGCAAAAATATGTTGTAGACGGGTCATATTCAAATTGGATATCATTGACCAGCGATGTGTCTCAGAGATCTTTTCTGGGAGCCCTTCTCATAGTGATTTTCTTTTTAACTGACCTGGATGAGGAAGTGGAGGGATACGTTACTAAATTTGCTGATGACACAAATGTTGGGGGCATTTTGGATAGTGTGGACGGCTGTCAGAATTTACAGCGAGACATCGATTAGATGCAAAACAGGGCTGAGAAGTTGCAGTTGAAGTTTAACCAACTGTCGTGGTCCCGTCTGTCTATTCCTCAACTTGCTATTACCTCCTTAAATGGGCCTTAATCCCTTCGTCTGATTTTCATCATTCCCAGTTCCACTATTTACAAAACACCTGGTTCTCTTTAGCGAACATCGGATAAAACTCGGGCGGCACAGCCATGCTTTGCCAGCTCGTTGGTCGACTCTAGTGTGAGTAAACCTCGTTTCCTGATTCCTTGGGACTGTTAGTTCTAAGCTCCGCATCATTTCCTGTATACTCTGCGTAAACCTTGCCTCCGGGTAAAGACTCTCCCGGATACCGGTTCCACTTTCGCGGCGGTGCTAACGCCTCATGACTCTGCCTTCGAGCCTGTGTCCTGCACTTGGGTTCGGCCTCAGCCACGTCCTTGCAACAGAACGAACTGGCCAGCAATGAACCCAGCGGACACGGACCCCGTGCAACAGGCCCATCCAGCCAAGGCTACCTTCCGGGCGCCCAGGATCAGCTGCTCAGAGAGTTCACGGAAAACCTTCGTGATCTGTTCACGAATGTGAGGAAGGTCCGTGAGCAACTTCCCCGAGTATCCGTATCCATTACTCCGTCCCTTCCACAAAACCCCGACTGACCAAACCGCACAGTCTGGGATGCCTACGCCCCCTGGATCGGCAACAGAATCCTCTCGAGGGCCGTACGTACCCGCACCGGAACCCTACACTGGGGACCTAGGGAAGTGTCCGGGGCTTCTTATTACAATGTTCTTTGTTCTTTGAGCAGCAGCCACGTACGTACACCTCGGACAGATCAACGATCGCATTCATCATGGGTCTGTTACGAGTAGATGCCTTGGCATTGGCCACCACGATCTGCGAGAGCCGACCAGAGGTCTGCTCCTTCTTTCCCTCCTTCGGCTCCAAAATGAGTAAGGTCTTTGAACAGCTTATTCGCGGCAAGGACGCCGCTAAGCGCTTGCTAAATTTCTATGCATGTTCGCGAAGCGTAGCAAAATACTCCATCGAGTTCCGAACATTAGCAGTACACTCTTGGTGGAATGACGAGGCAGTACGGGAAGTGTTCCGAAAGAGCCTCTCGGATAAGATAAAAGATGAACTGTCAGCGAGGGATGACGCGGTCAGCCTGGACTCTCTGATCTCTCTGATCTCTCTGATCGACTTCAAGAGCGTCTGAGAGAAAAGACCAGTCGCCGCTCTCCTCGGGTCAGACAACGGCCCACTTTACCATCTTCAGCCAGACTCCCTTCCCCGGCCGCTCCAAGTATAGCTCCTGCTCCGACCATCCCCACTAACCTGGGGGAGGAACCGATGTAGCTGGGACGGAATCGTCTCTGCCCTGCCGAACGACTTCGGAAGTGGAGAGCTGGGGATTGTTACTATTACGGCCAGCCTGGACATTTTGGGGATTCCTGTCCTCTGCGGCAAAAAGATAGCTCACCAGTAGAAAGGGGGACCCTGGTGAGCCGGACGACACACCCTTCAGTGCCCCAGACCCCGATGCAGATCCCGGCTGCCGTGAATTATCAACAACAGTACCTGTCCCTATCCGTCTTGGTGGATTCCGGTGCCGAGGGAAATCTCCTGGACAAGAACATAGCCTCCCGGGCCAGAATACCTCGGTAGCCGTTAAGAACCCCCCTGGAGGCCCGGGCACTGGACGGAAAATTTCTGGCTCCGGTTACGCACTGTACGCCACCCGGACCTTGATTCTGTCCGGGAAAAAATCGACAGGAGGTGCGATTTAATCTCATTCCTTTTCCTCAAGTCCCTGTAGTTCTAGGATATCCCTGGCTGAACCACCACAACCCCTACATCGACTGGTCTACCGGGAGGATAGCCAGCTGGAGTCCGTTTTGACACGACACCTTTCTGCGGTCGGCTCCAACCCCTAGCAGGTTATCGCGACCCCGCCTGTATTGGAACCCCTCGACTTGTCCGGAGTCGCCGCTGAATAGCATGACCTGGGACAGGTATTCAGCAGACCACGGGCTCTTTCCCTGCTCCGCACCGCCCGTATGATTGCGCTATCTTCCTTCTCGCCGGGGCCTCGTTACCCACCAGTCGCCTTTTTAACTTAGTCCGACCGGAGAGAGAAGCCATGGAGAAATACATTCGTGAATCCCTCGCGGCGGGCATTATACGACCTTTAACCTCTCCGGTAGGTGCCGGTTTCATCTTTGTAGAGAAGAAAGATGGGTCGGTTCGTCCCTGTATTTATTACCGAGGCTTAAACAATATAAAAGTTAAGAATAAGTACCCACTACCCCGATTAACTCGGCATTTGAATCACTTCACAGAGCCACCATCTTCTTGAAGTTGGACCTTCGTCGCGCCTACCATCCAGTCAGGATGAGGGAGGGAGCCGAGTAGAAGACGGTCTTTAATACACGTCTGGGCCACCTCGAATCTTTGGTCATGGCATTTGGCCACACCAATGCTCCGCCGTTTTTCAAGCCCTAATCAGTGATGTGCTGAGGGACTTCATTAAACGCTTCGCGTTCGGCTACCTAGATGATATCTTAATATTTTCTAGCAACCCCCAGAAACACGTTCACCTTGTCCGTCTAGTCCTCCAGAGACTGTGGGAGAGGAAGTTATTTGTGGAGGCCAAGAAATGTGAGTTCTAGGTACCTTCGGTCATCTTCCTGGGCTACATCATCGAGAGCGGGCAGGTGACGGTAGCTACCGATAAGATCCGGGCGTTGGAAGAATGGCCCAGACCCACGACTCGCAATCAACTTCAGCGGTTTTGGTGGTTTACAAACCTTTATCGCCGTTTTATCAGGGATTACAGTGGGGTGGCGGCGCCCCTTACCCGACTTACCTCGCCTACCAGACCTTTTTGTTGGGGTTCCGAGGCTGATTCGGCTTTCACTGACCTGAAGAGGCGGATCAGCTCACAAGAGCCCGAGCTCGTCCACCTCCCCAATGTCCAATGGACTGAGCGCTTCAACACCGAATACTTTGTCCTCTTTTATTTGTCTTTTTAAGACAGTATTCAGCTTGAAGAATGCAGTAAAATTTGTATCTCCCCGTCGGGGAATTGAACCCCGGTCTCCCGCGTGACAGGCGGGGATACTAACCACTATACTAACGAGGAATTGGTCGTGGTATCGGAATATATATTATTCCGGTTTGGTAATGCGACAGGCAGGAAACGACGTACAGCTCTTCGAGTTTGGAAGGGATTTTACTCACTTACCTCCGGTCTGTGGGAAGATGGCGACCACAACTTGACATAACAGGAACTGAATCGGAGTGACCTGATTCAGAAAGCAGTGCGAGTCACAGTCATAAACCACTGGAGACGGTTCAGGACACGAGTCTCCATCAGACTGATGGAACGATGGTGATATAATGGTGAACATATCTGTCTTCCAGGCAATTGACGCAGGTTCGATTTCCGACGATCGTTGTTAATCGACTTTTAATATTCTTTCATCGAAACTATCAGATGTAAACCTCTCACAGAACCCGATCCTTGCGGACTTCTGCAGTCCGAGTGGCCTAACCTGCCAACTCGGGTACGAATTCCCCAAATTATTTAAATCGAAGAGAGAGTGTAAAATTATTATTCACACTGGGCTGCCCAGTGGATCAAGGGCGGATTTCCTGTCTTTCACAGTTTCCCGATGACAGACCAGTGCAGCTTCCTGCTGTCACTATAAACCAGATTCTCACAGCAAACTGGGACACACCAAAACATGTTGGATGATGTGTTTACTCTGAGTGTTCTGAGTCCACTCACCACTCTGTCTATTTATATCCTGAGCGATCCCTCTCTCCAATACACGATTAAATTAAACCCTTTAATGCGATTAACAGATGTAATATGGAATCACAGAATCATGCAACCCTGATACAGGCCTTTCGGCCCGCCACGTCCATGCTGACAATAAAGTACCAATCTCACCAGAAAAAAAAAAACAACTCACTTACCAGCTATTGCCTTCAGTGCCTTGATGATTCAGGTGCTCGTCCAGTCAATTCTCTAATATTGTTGGAATACGTGCCTCCACTAGCCACTCAGGCATGGGTTCCAGTTTCCAGCCGCTATCTGCATGAAGTTCTTCCTCTCATGCTCTCTCAGTTTACACACGTCAGGACAGTTTCCTACTATTCTGAATTGCCCCCGTTAATTTGATATGATCTTCAAAGATCTCCGTCATCTCCAGCGCTCCATGGAAACGCCCGCAGTCTATCCAGCCTCGGTTTATACCGGGACTCTCCATCTCAGGCAAAATCCTTGCGAACATCCCATGCATTCAACGCTCCAGTTAGCTTACAGAGTGCCCAAAGTTTTTAATTCTCGAATCCGCGGTAAACTTGACAAGTCGTAGCTGGTTTCTACCGAATGGACGACCATGGGCCCAGCGCGCTCCCGCTGCGCCACTCTGCTGTTGGCTGAACGTGGTGCTGAGCTGCTCCGTTGTGGACGCTTCCCATTCTTTTCCTTCATTTTTATTTGTCGATTCTTTGCTGACGTCACATCGTTCCCCTTGCGAGCTGCTGTTTGGTGATTTATTTCCTCGCCTGTCTCTCTGCCCGTGACTCTGTCTATCATTCAGTGCTTGCTACCGCCTGCCCCGTCCTGTTATTGTCTCTGTGCTCCGACCATTTCGGAGGCCTCGTTCATGACATGTCAGCGCTGAATGTGTTTTACATTTTTTAATGAGTCTGGTTTCAGTGGCCCTGCTGTCACACATTCAGTTATTCTTCCACTGTGTCTCTTCCGCGTTCTGTCTCTTTCCCTCTGGGTTGTTCATTGGGACAAGAATCAATGGTTCGAACAATGGACACCAGCTGAGCTGCAGCCGAGATCATTGGAAGGACACTATTTAGGGGAATTTTGAACTTTACGACATCTTCACCCACACCTAGGTGGGTTAATTTAATATATCCAGAAGTCTCGTTAACAGCTCAGCACCGTATATGTAATTGAATAAATAACAAAATCAAAAAGATCGCGGCAGATCCGGCTGCAGTGCTTTTCTGCCCTGCTGATGTGAAAACTGGGGTCCGAGGCTTTGAACCTACTTTGGATGCTCCGCGAGCAGATCTGTGACCGAGTCTGTTTCGAGATGCTGCTAGCTTGCTTCTCTTGTTTGCATGACGTTTTTTTTCTTTCTCTCTCTTTCTCTGCACAGTGGTTTTTAGTGCTTTTGTTTTAATTGGGTTATTCGAGTTTCTTGCTTTGTGGCTGCCTGGATGAAGGCAAATCTGAAAATAAATATGTTTTCAATAGTTGAATCATTACTCATCAATAGAATCTGCCTGTATCGCCCTCTGAGAAAGGCAGATCCAAACAACCCCGCTCGCTTGCCAGCAGTCAGGGGACCCTATCTGAGGAAGAATAACTTTAATGAATGAATGGGTGCGACAAAGAGTCATTAGATTTACCCAGTCACGAGACCTTAAACATTGATCGCCGATACTCTCTGGAATAATCTAATTTCTTCACACACTCAGTGAACTCTGAGATTTGGAATTGTGAAGATGTGCGGCTCAACAGGAAAGCAGTTCAGTCCATGTTGGCGGCAGATAATCTCTCGAATGTCAAGAGTGACTCACCCGATAGAATTTCCAATGAACGCCCTGAATTCATAACAAGACCCTTGAAGTGCAATAAAATATAGAGTTTTATTTTCCTTATTCCATAGTTTTATCACGAGACGGCGACAGAAATAACACTTTGGTAGAAGGAATAGAGAAATTTGGAATTATGTGGACACGGATTACTCTGAGAGGACCCGCCGCTCGCGCAGTGGAACTTGCGCAGTGAAACTTGCGCAGTGAAACCTCAATGAACTTCTGGTGCATCGCCTAATCACTCGGCCATGACAACTGCTACCACACAGCTAGTGAGGCAGAAGGACATTTTTCATGGGATCCCATCACCATTTCCCGGGTCGATTGGGCTCAACATCAACGTTGAGGGTCAGAGAATCTGAAATGACATCCTCACCACATCCACTCTATCCAGGCCGTTCAATATTTGATAAGTTTCAATGAGATCCTCCCTCATTTTTCTGAATTCCAATGAGTAGAGGCTCAAAGCCGTCAAATGCTCCTTGTAGCTTCACCGTTTCATTCCGGGATCATTCCCGTGAGACTTCCCTGGGCCCACTCCAATGCCAGCGCATCCTTTATCAGAAATGGGGCCCACAATTGTCTACAATGCTCCAAATGAATCTGATCAATGTTTTACAATTCATCTTCATTATATCCTTGCTTTTAGATGCTAGTACTGGCAGAATGAATGCTAAAATTGTATTTGACTTCCTTACCACCAACTCAACCTGCAACTTATCCTTTAGGGAATCCTGCAGGAGAACTCCCCAGCCCAATTGCACGTCTGATTTCCGAATTTGCTCCCCATCTGGGAAATAGTCCATACTTTTATTTCTTCTCTCAATGCGTCTCACCATACATTATCGTACTCTGTATCCAATCTTCTACTTAGTTGCCCATTCTCCAAGTCATTCTGCAGACTCCCTGCTTCATCAATAGTACCAGTCAGTCAATCTAATTTTCTATCACATGCAAAGCCATCAATTTCATCATCCAGATCATTGACAGATAAGGTACAAGGCAGAGACCCCTCCAGAACACCACTAGTTACTGACAAACAAGTCAAAAGGCCATATTTATTCCCAGACTTTGCCTTCCACCAGCCGTCAATATATTCTCGATGCTCGTATCTTTGCTGCAATAAAATGAGCTCTAATTTTGTTTAGCAGCCTTTTCTGCGTCACTTGACAAAGACCTTCTGAAAATCCAAGTAAACAACATCCATTCACACTGCTTTCTCTATCGTGTCTGCTATTTCCTCAAAGAATTCCAACAGATTTTTGTGGCAAGATTTATCTTTAAGAAAACCATGTTGGCCGGCCTATTTTATCACACGCCTGAAAGCACATCCTTACAAATGGACTCCAGCATTTTCCCAACATAAAATCCATGGCAAACGGTCTGTAATATCCTATCTTTTGTAGACGTAAAATTACTTTTGCAATTTTCCTGTCGTCTGAACCATTCCAGAATCCAGTCACTCTTGAATAATCACTATTAACGCTTCCGTGATCTCATCACCCACTTATTTCATAAACCCGCGGTGTGGTCCATCTGGTCCGGGTGACATCTGGAATTTCTAACATACTGCTATTATCCTTGAAATAAAGTGGCTGACGCAAAAAGATTATTAAGTTCCTCCGCTACTTTTTGTCCCCTATTACTACCTCCGATTTCCATCCCCCGAGGTTCACTATTGCATTGTTTTTAACTTCCTACCTATCTGGAAAACTGCTGTTAGTTTCCTCTTTGTATTAATATTGTTCGATGACCTTTCACCCTGTGTCCGGACGGGTAGGTATATGACCGGAATCTCACTCAGAGCAGTAAAGGGATTTCTCATCCTGCCACCGTAACACCATATCTAACAGTTCGTTTTCATCCTCTGAATGTGTGCCTCAGCAGTAAGGGCAGCAGTTACTGATGTTCCACAGCTGCCCTGAAGAGGGAGGTACCGAGCCGCCTTTGTACCATTGTCATCGAGCTTTCCAGAAAACAGAAAGGCCCTTCACACTATCTAAGCCACGTCAAACTGTTATTCTGCCTAGTGTCATCAACCTGCACATGGACCATAGCACTTCATACCCCCACCATCCAATTACTTGTCCAAACCCCTCTTCAATGTTGCAGCTCAACCTGTATCCACCACTTAGGTGGCAGTTCATTCCAGATCCGCATCATCCTCTGAGCAAAGAAGATTCCCTTACCTTCCCTTTAACTGTCGCGCTTTGCTCTTAACCGTGACCTCTGGTTCAGGTCGCACCCAACCTCCGTGGAAAAACGAACACAGAACAATCGACTTTACGCCGAGTAAAACAGAATCAACAGAAGTGCTGACCGGGATAAGACCTCTGTCCACTCGCACTCAGGCGTCGATGGGTAAGATCATACGACCGTAAGGGAAAGGAGGAACATCAGTGTGCTCCGTTACTCCATCTTGGCTGGCATATTACCCCTCTGAACTTCATTCTCATGCCTTCTCTGCTTACTAATCAAGAGCCCATCAACCAAGTGACTCGGTTTCCAGAACCGTCGGAAACAATGAATTCTACAGATTCACCACCCTCTGGCTCAACACATTCCCCATCAACTCTTTTCTAAAGGGACGTCGTTCTGCTCTGAAACTGTGCCCTCTGGCTCTGGAATTCCCCACTGTAGGAAACATCCTTTCCGCTATTTCAGCCCCTCAATATTTTCGAAACTCCAGGAAATTCATTCCCAAATCCATCAAGACTTTCTTATAAGTTACCCATTTCCATGATAATTCTCATGAACCTCCTCTGGGCTCTTCAATGTCAATATCTATGCTCTTCATGGATATGAGATCCTCATTTGCTCATCATATTCCAAATATCGTCTGACGCAATGCCTTATAAAGACTCGGCATATCATCGTTACTTTTACAATCTAGTCCTCCCAAAATGATTTCTAACATTGCAGGTACCTTCCTTACCAGCGACTCAGCCTGAAAGTTAACCTTTGTTTTAATTACTAAAATGAGTTCAAACGGCTGTACGCGCACGTTGCAATCTAGAGAGCAGGAATCGCAAACAACAGATTCCCGGAGACTGCCAAAGCTCTAAATTTATCTTGCTTCAGTGTAAGCTACTGAAAATGATGATAATATATGAAGTATGTATGCGGTCTGTTTAAATTGCATTGTACATTAGCGAATACAGACACTTACAGGGAACGGAATAAAAACAAAAAAAAGAAGTCTCACACGAAAAGCAAACAAAAAGACTTCAGGAATCTCTGTAACGTGTTACGGGTGCGGTTGGAATTGCAATGGATCCTTGCGGACTAAGAGAGCAGAAATTTTGATCGGGGTGATACTGTAAAAAGAAGCGTCTCCCTTTTAATTCAGGGGTGAATGTTTTAAATTTCCTTTATTCTGTCCTGAATCTTTGTCTCTGCTTTTCTGATGGGTTAAAGGAACAAGGTTTTATTCTGCATAGGTTGAGGCATCAGCGGATAAATATTGATGGCGACATCGTTACGCGGAAAAATGGGAAGGTAGAGCAAATCCAATATACTCTCTGGTCGCACTATATCTTACAGCACGAACGAGGAAGTTGGAGCCCAATATCGGCAACTATGTCCGATGTTTGCAATGGCTCCAGTAAATTCAGCCTCCCTTGATTGCGTTCATTTCTGGTGACAATCTAAATTAAACTACAGCCTTGAACTCCAGGCCGGGTCTTCAAATGCCTCTATTGTGACTCACGTCTCCCTTACGCCACCCCTACTCGGCAGCCCTGTCTCCCTCACATCCCATCATCTGTTCCTGGGCCCTCAGAGACTCCATTTTCCTCTCACCCAACCCTCCCATCTGTACTGCAACTACCACCCTTCCCCGCCCCCCTCTGATCCCAGCTCTCATCCATTCCGGGTCTTTACCATCCCCTCCGAACTTCAACTCTCTGAAGCAGAGCGCTCTGTCCTCAGCAAGGGACTTACCTTGGTCCCCCTTTGCCCACACCTCAGCGAGTTCCTCGTGAGCCATGACGCTGAACTCTTCTGCCGCCGTCTCTGACTTCGAGCTCACTTCTTCAGCAAGGACTCTCCCACCCCCACCAATGACCCCTTCTCTCGTCTTCATCCCTCCGCCTCTACATGGACACCCGCTCTGGTCTTCTGCCTGCTCTGAATCTCTTTATTGCCAACTGCCGACGGGACATCAACCGTCACAACTTCACCACACCTTGTTCCAGTTCCAACATCACTCCTTCCGAAAGCTCTGCCCTCCAATTCTTCAGCACTAATCATAACCTTACTATAAAACCCGCCGATAAAGGGTGGGGGGCGTGGGGTTGATCCCCTCGATCATGACCCCACTAAGGAGCAACAGGTATTGTCTCCCACACCATCATCAACCTTATCAGCTCTGGGGTTCTCCCATCCACTGCCACCGACCTTATCGTTCCCACACCCCGCACTTCCCGTTTCTACCTCCTACCCAAGAACCACATACTTGCCTGTCCAGGTAGACCCATTGTCTCATCTTGATCCTGCCCCACCGAACTCATTTCTGCCTACCTCGACACTGCTTTATCCACCCTTGTTCAAGCCCTTCCCACCTTTGTTCGTGACACTTCTCACGCTCTGAATCTCTTCAATGATTTTAAGTTCCCTGACCTCCACCGCTTCATTTTCACCATGGATGTCCAGTCCCTGTATACCTCCATCCCCCACCACGAAGATCTCAAAGCTCTTCACTTCTTTTTTGTATTCCAGACCAAACCAGTTCCCGTCTATCACCACTTTCCTCTGCCTAGCGGAATTAGTCCTTGCTCTTAATAATTTCCCCTTTGGCTCCTTCCACTTCCTGCAAGCGAAAGGTGTAGGCATGGGCACCCGTGTGGGTCCCAGCTATGCCTGCCTTTTTGTTGGCTTTGTGGAACAGTTCATGTTCCAAGCCTATACTGATAAGCGTCTGCCACTTTTCCTTCGCTACATCGACGACTGCATTGGCGCTGCTTCCCGCATGTATGCTGAGCTCGTTGACTATATAGTTGACTAACTTTGCCTCCAACTTTCACCCTGCGCTCAAGTTTACCTAGTCTATTTCCGACACTTCCCTCTACTTTCTTGATCATACTGCCGCTATCTCTGGAGACAAATTATCTACTGATGTCTACTATAAGTCTTCGGACTCTCACAGCTATCTGGACTATTCCACTTCCTACCCTGTCTCTTATAAAAATGCTATCCCCTTCTCGCAATTTCCCCGTCTCCGCCGCATCTGCTCTCAGGATGAGGCTTTTCATTCCAGGACGAAGGAGATGTCTTCCTTTATGAACGAAAGGGACTTCCCTTCCACCACCATGAACTCTGCTCCTACGCCATCCACCCGCCACCCTACTAGGAATAGGGTTCCACTTGTCTTCACCTACCACCACACCAGCCTCCGTGTCCAAAATATTATTCTCTGTAACTTCCGCCACCTCCAAATGGATCCCACCACCAAGCTTACCTTTCGTTCCCCTCCGCCTTTCTGCTTTCCGCAGGGTTTGCTCCCTACGCGACTCCCTTGTCCATTTGTCCTCTCCCCCATCCCTTCCCACCGATCTCCCTCCCGTCACTTATTTATGTAAGCGGAACAAGTGCTACACATGCCCTTACACTTCCTCCCTCACCACCCGTCAGGGTCCCAGACAGTCCTTCCAGGTGAGGCGACACTTCACCTGTGAGTCCGCTGGGGTGATGTACTGCGTCCGGTGCTCCCAGTGCGGCCTTCTATACATTGGTGAGACCCGACGCAGGGTGAGAGACCGTTTCGCTGAAAACCAATGCTCTGTCCGCCAAAGAAAGCAGGATCTCCCAGTGGCCACACATTTTAATTACACGTCCCATTCGCATTCTGATATGTCTATCCACAGCTTCCTCTACTATCCAGATGAGGCCACACTCAGGTTGGAGGAACAACACCTTATATTTCGTCTGGGTAGCCTCCAACCTTTGATGGCATGAACATTGACTTCTCTAACTTCCGTTAATGCCCCTCCTTCCCTTCTTACCCCATCCCTTATTTATTTATTTACTATTTTCCCCCTTTTCCTCTCTCTCTCCCTCTTCTCTCCCTCTGTCCTTCTCACTATAACTCCTTGCCCGATCTCCATCTTCCTCTGGGCTCCCTTCTGCCTTCCTTTCGCCCTAGGCCTCTCGTCGCATGATCCTCTGCCTTCCCCAGCCTTGTATCCCTTTTGCCGTGAATGCTTCCGGTGATGGTTGTGGAGGCTGAAACAATAGTGTCTTTTAAGTGACTTCTGAATAGGTGTATTGTGCTTAGAAAACTAGGAAATTTCTAATGTAAGTACATGTTCTGTACAGCATTGTGAGCCGAATGGCCGGTATTGTTTCTATGTAAACGACAACAGCACTTAAGATGTACTTAACAGTACTGTAAGATGCTCTACTCTCAACATATCTCTGTGCTGAACTCCATAAAATTCATGTCCTTTTCCACAGTAAATGCAGGAGAAATATGGGTTAAGGACCTCACATCAATCTTTGTTTTACGGGTCTGTTGATCAACCATTGCTCTCAGCAGGGAAGGTCAGAGCTGATGGAATTATTTCTCTGTGGGAAGGAGGAGGGAACTGGATCAGCGAAGGAGAGGTTAAAGGCAGATGGTTGTGTGAAGCGGCCAGTGCAGCCAGTGCCAGTGTGAGAGGCCTCTGTAGGTCTGCAGTTCTCAGCTTCTGCCAAGCAGATGAGGCAGCTGCACACTGAGAAGGGGCGAACGCACCCCGTCACCGATCTGGGAATGGAACTGACCGTGGTGCAGGCAGGTGGATGCACCTCGCACTTCCGCTCACCTCTCCCGTGGGGCTCGCCGCTCAGCCGAAGTTAAAGAGCCCCAGTGTAAACTGTGTCCGGCACACTTCTCTCCGGGATCCTGCAACAGCCGCTCTTTATAAACCTGTCCGGCTCCGTGTCCTGCAAAAAGAAAGACGAGGAGACTCGGACTAAACATGGATTTCCCCCCTGGTGTGGGGAGAAGAGGCATCAATGAACGTCACCGGCAGCTCCTTCCCACCCCGCCTTCACCACCCTACCTACCCCAGCCCGGGAACAGCCTCTCTCTGCCCACTCACTCCGCATTCCGAGCACAGTCGCTGTTACACTCCGCCTCTTTCTCCCAGTCGCCATCTCCGGTGTAAGTGCCGATCTCCGAGCCTACCTGCAGAGCCGCTCCCAGAGCGATGCGCTGCTGCTGGAAGGAGGACACTGGTAGCGCCCTACTCCCGGGCCCAGGAGCTCTCCATTCCGCGCTGCTGTAAAACCGCTCTCGGGGACGTGTTCTGCTGTTCGCTGTCAATCAGGTCAAGGAGCGGAACGACACTGCGCATGCTCATTTGTGTGAATGACGTCACAGAGTGAAAAATCGCCATTCCTTCCCTCAGTTCACTTTCGGAGCGTCTACACAGCGGGTCCGAGGCTGGGAAAGGGACGGGGTGGATTTGAACCGGGCAATAAACACATTGCCCACTTGGCATCGTTCTTTCTAAAGTGTCTCAGCTGTTCTTCTCCCTGCCTTCTACAGTTACTCAGACACAGTGACGGAATCGGCATCAGTGCTGGAAATTGCAGGAGTTTATATCTCACAGCAACAGCCCCTGTTTAATGTTTCGAAGTGATAAAATCGGTCACCGATTGTAACGCCGAACAGCGCTCAATTATAGACTCGTGATGGATTACTTGGGAAAAGATGCTGAACACAACTTTCTCGGTAAACTCTCCTGTCCCGGGCTGTCTGCGGACTGGGTTGTTTCATTTTCTAAACAACCACTTCAACCCCGTTTTGTTTTATTGCAAATATTCTCTTATATTTCCAGTTTTCATTTCCAGCATGAAAACGGTCTCCACGACAGGGAATCGAACCTGAGTCTCCCGACTGATTGAAGGGGAGATTTACCACAACACTAGTGAAGAATAAGCGAGGGTATGGAATCTGTCAAACGGATTACAAACAAGAGAAAATCTGCAGGTGATGGAAATCAAGGTAATACACACAAAATGCTGCAGGAACTGAGCAATCCAGGCAGCATCAATGGAAAAGAGTCGACGTTTCTGTCTGAGACCCTTCATCAGGGCGATCATATGGATGTCAGGGTACAGAAGAGCTCACAGAGTTACTTTGATTTCCGTTTGTTGAGTGTCGAGCCTTCACCCATCCCCTCTCACTGTGTGACTGGAGGGTCTCAGGATTCTTTAGCGATTCAGTCACTTATTGTGTTCAAGGACTGGCAAAAGGAAGGGTTCCTATTAGCGTCTAACTGCGTGTTATTTAAATTATTTGAAACGATTATAATCAGGATTTGTTTTCCCTCCGTGAGGCAGGGAGCCAGAGGAGCCATTTCTAACTACGATTCTCGCAACAGCTGATTCTCCCTGCAGTCCGAATCCAGAGTGTTTTGTTTCTCCGGACTGTCGGAATGACGCGACACCCAGTGGTCGGAATAGGAACTGCAACAGAGTGAGGAATGATCCTTCAGAAAGCAGCTCGGAAACTGATGATCAGTTACAGAGTCTGATAGTAAAGGAGACGGTTCACTGCCTGAATCTCCACTTGATCATGAGGCGATTGCGGTACAGTGGTGAGCATAGCTGCTTCCCAAACAGTGGATCTGGGATCGATTCTCGGCCATTTAAAAATCTACAATTTTCGAGTATAAAAATAACCTCTTTCAGAACGCTATGTACATGGAACTCGTGGGACAAAGTCGACCACTCACACTGGGAAATTTGCTGTGAGTGTAATCGTTTTTATCAATGATCACGCACTGTAATAGATCAGAGATTGAATTCACACCCTTCATCTGGGATGAAACCAAGTGGACTCCGACTGAATGATCGAGGACCAAAATTAAATGAAAAACACAACAGTAGTCCCGGCAAGTCCGTTAGTTTCAAGGACTCCGCTCCATGAAACTCACTTTCTGGAAATTTCGAACAGAAAAAAATTCTGACCAAAGACACCCCGCATCCCAGATATTCTCTCCTTTCCCCTTTTCCATCGGGCAGAAAGCACGAAAGCCTGAAAGAACGTGTCACCGACTCATGAATAGTTTCAATCCCTCTGTTTTGTCTACTAAATCGTTTCCTAGAACGGTAAAATGTAAGTTTGACCTCACAATCTACCTCGTGATGATGCTGTCCCTCGTTACCTACCTGCGCTGTGCTCTCCTTGTCGCTGTTACAATTTATTTTGCGGCCTGTTATTGCTTTCCCTTATGCGATCTCAATGCGCTGTTGTGATTGATCATGGGGAACAGGGACGTGGCAGACTAATTGAATAACTACTTTGGCTCTGTCTTCACCAAGGAGGACATAAATAATCCTCCGGAAATAGTAGGAGACAGAGGGTCTAGCAGATGGAGGAATTGAGGGAAATACATGTTATTAGTGAAGTAGTGTTAGGTAAATTGAAGGGATTAAAGGCAGATAAATCCCCAGGGCCAGATGGCCTGCATCCCAGAGTGTTTAAGAAGTAGCCCAAGAAATAGTGGATGCATTAGTGATATATTTTTTTAAACTCTTTAGATTCTGGATTAGTTCCTGAGGATTGGAGGGTGGCTAATGAACCCCGCTTTTTAAGAAAGGAGCGAGTGAGAAACCGGGGAATTATAAACCGGTTAACCTGACATCAGTGGTGGGCAAATTACTAGAGACAGTTATCAAAGATGTGATAACAGCACATTTGGAAAGCGGTGAAATCATTGGACAAAGTCAGCATGGATTTGTGAAGGGAAAATCATGTCTGACGAATCTCATAGAATTTTCCGAGGATATAACTAGCAGAGTGGATAGAGGAGAACTAGTGGATGTGGTATATTTGGATTTTCAAACGGCTTTTGACATGGTCCCGGACAGGAGATTAGTTTGCAAACTTAAAGCACACGGTATTGGGGGTATTGTATTGGTGTAGATAGAGAAATGGTTGGCAGTCAGGAAGCAAAGAGTGGGAATAAACGTGACCTTTTCAGAATGGCAGGCAGTGGCTAGTGGGGTACCGCAAGTCTCAGTGCTGGGACCCCAGTTGTTTTCAATATATATTAATGATTTAGACGACGAAATTAAATGCAGCATCCCCGAGTTTGCGGATGACACGAAGCTGGGCGGCAGTGTTAGCTGTGAGGAGGATGCTAAGAGGATGCAGCGTGACTTAGATAGGTTATATAAATGGGCAAATTCATGACAGATGCAATTTAATGTGGATACATGTGAGGTTTTCCACTTTGGTGGCAAGAACAGGGAAACATTATTATCGGAATGGTGGCCGAATAGGAAAGGGGGAGGTGCAACGAGACCTGGGTGTCATTGTACACCAGTCATTGAAAGTGGGCATGCAGGTACAGCATGCAATGAAAGAGACAAATGGTATGCTGGCATTCATAGCGAGAGGATTCGAGTACAGGAACAGGGAGATTCTACTGCAGTTGTACAAGGCCTTGGTGAGACCACACCTGGAGTATTGTGTGCAGTTTTGGTCCCGTAATCTGAGGAAAGACATTCCTGTCATAGAGGTAGTACAAAGAAGGTTCACCAGATTGTTTCCTGGGATGGCAGGACTTTCATATGAGGAAAGGTTGGATCGACTAGGCTTATACTCGCTGGAATTTAGAAGATTGAGGGGGGATCTTTTTGAAACGTATAAAATTGTAAAGGGATTGGATAGGCTAGATGCAGGAAGATTGTTCACGATGTTGGGGAAGTCCAGGACGAGGGGTAACATTTGAAGGATAAAGGGGAAGACTTTTAGGACGGAGATGACGAAAAACTACTTCACACAGACAGTGATGAATCTGTGGAATTCTCTGCCACAGGAAACAGTTGAGGCCTGTTCATTGTTTATATTTAAGAGGGAGTTAGATATGGCCCTTGTGGCTAAAGGGATCATGGGGTATGGAAGGAAGGCAGGTACAGGGTTCTGAGTTGGATGATCAGCCATGATTATACTGAATGGTGGTGCAGGCTCGAAAGGCCGAATGGCCTACTCCTGCACCTATTTTCTATGTTGCTATGTTTCTATGTAATGATTTCATCTCCATGGACATTATGAGCGGAGGTTTTCATTGTATCTCGGTACATGTGTCTGAAATATAAGAGTTTAAATTCTCATCGCGGCCGCAGTAGGGAGCCCCGGCCTCCGTCCAGCGCAGTGTTTCCCGGCTGCCAATGAAACACAACAGACAGAAATCTGCCGGATCATTGGCCGCTAGCCTGTCGGTGAACAGCCGGACGCGCTCACCAGTGCGCCGCAGAGACAAGTTTTGTTGAAAGTAGGAATAAATGGTTCAATTCTGCGTTGTCGAACGTGACCAACAATCGCGGCTGGGCTGGACCCGGTTTGTCACAATCTACTGATTGGTTTGCTTCAGAGAGTCACGGACAATATCAAACAGAAAATGTTGGGTATACGCCATTGTCAGGACGCGTAGCTGCACGAGGAATTCCTAATGGATTCCGGGTGCATCGAATAATTCGGCCACGACTACACACTCCACACTGATTTCCCTTCTGACGTTTATCCAAACGGAAGAATTGCAACGCCTGCCCGTTCACCTCCTCCCTCAAAACATTCAGGGCCCTAAACAGTCCTTTCACGTGAGGAAATACTTCAGCTCTGAACTTGCCTGTGCTATCTACTGTATCGGGTGCTCCCAGTACGACCTGATCTACAATTGAGAAACTCAAGATAGATTGGGGAACCATCTTGTCGAGCTACTTTGCTCCATCCGCAACAAGCAGTATTTCCCAATGGCCAACCATTTTAATTCCACTGCCCATTCCCATTCTGACATGTTTATCCATGGATTCCTCTACTGTCACGATGAAGCCACGTTCTGGATGGAGGAACAACACTTCATATTCCGTCTGGGTAGCCCTCAACCTGATAGAATGAACATCGATTTCTCTAACCTGGTAATTTCTCCATTCTTCGTTCTTTGTTTTAATCTTCTATTCGGGATTCCCTCTTGCGTCTTCACTGTTCCTCATATGTCTACTGCCTCCCTCTATTCCCCCGTCCCCTCCAATCGGATATCTGCTTTTCCACCCTTTTTACTTTTCCACCTCTCACTTATTCCCCTTTCCCCACATATCTATCTTCCTTCCTCACCTGCCTTCGCCTATCGCCCCCAGTTTTCAATACTGCCCTTTCACCAAGATATCTACCTTTTGTTCTCACCTGGCTCCACCTATCACCTCCCAGTTTTCAATCTCCAATTTCCCCAATATATCTACATTCCTTCCGCACCTGGCCTCCGTTATCACCTCCCAATTTTTAATACTCATCTTCAAGTTATCTACCTTCCTTCCTCACCTGGCCTCACCTATCAATTCCCAGTATTCAATATCCCCTTTCCCCAACATATCAACGTTTCGTCCTCACCTGGCTTCACCTATCACCTTGTAGCTTCTACTCCTTCTTTTCCCAGTCCTTCTTATTTTGGCTTCTTCCTACCTCCATTGAGTACTGATGAAGGAACACGGCCTGATACTTCGAGCTTTCATTCCCCTCCATAGATGCTGACTGGCATGCTGAGATCCTCTAGTATTTTGTGTGCGTTACTCTGATTTTTGTGAGAAAAAATACCCATATTCGACCATCGCCCACCTGGTCTTTGACTCAGATATTTTCCCCTCCTTTCATTACCATGGTCTGCTGTGCTGGACATTCCCCACAGTTGTGTTGTTCATATAACATAGAAACAAAAGTCCCGATGATAACAGTCACAGTCACTCACTTGGTCTCACCAGATCCGCGGCTTTTCTTTTGCCCGATCACGTTCGTCCACCTTGTCTGAAACTGAAAAATACCTTATTTTCTCTCTTCCCCAGTGGTGACGACTGGGTTTCCTCCTGAAACATTAAATGTGTTTCCGATTGTACAAATGTGACAGACGTGCGAGAACTTCGCAGTGGAGCAGTTGCTTTATTTAACTTCCACGTTGATGTGAACAAGACGCGAAACATCCTGGCTCCTGGGTTCCCAAAACGACCCGGAGAGTCGCAAAGAGATCCGTGAGGCAGTACCAGCAACCGGCCACTAGAGGGCACCGAGGGTCCGGGTCCTGTGTAGCAGCGCAGAACGCTTTAGAGTTCAAAGTCAATTCATTGTCAAAGCACAGATATACTACCATTAGATGCATTTTCTTGAGTGGATTCACAGTAAGTGCAAAGAAACAGAATACGATCAATGAAAGAGTGCACACAAGACGGTCAATCAATGTAGGAAACATAACAGAATGTGAAAATACAGAAACGTAAAGTGATAATATCAAGACAACCAATAGAAGAACAACCCTCCATGGAAAACATCCCCATGAACTGAGAAGACTAGATGTGCAGAAGGAAACGTGGGACGCTTGGCTCAGTGTTGGAGACTTCTTCCCAGAAACAGAGGGGTTCCTTGTGGCAATAGAGGGCCAGGTGATTAACACAAAAAATGTTACAAATACATAATAAAAGCCCAACAAATTAAAGTGGATAAATGCAGAAATAACAAGAGACACCAGAAACAATCCAACACATTACAGGATGGAGCAGTAGTTTAACTCAATCTGATTACTTACTCAGGGACAGTCAATTGGCAAACATCGTTCACCAAAATCTTGTTTAAAATGCAAACTCATAAAAGATACCATACCTTACTATAAATACAAACCGGTTCTAGATTCGGGTCAGAGTCCTCCATATTTTTCTTGTCTGTTCCATTACTACAGATAGTAAAATCCATAATAATCCGTCTGGATTGCATTACTGGATTAAAAGGCAATAACATCATGCATAATCAATATTACCATTGCAAACACACATGACATACAACAATTAACAAGTGAGAAACACCAGAAATATGCTGAATTTCGAAAGACTATCGAGCATGAACAGGGTGTGCATTGTCCCTATGGTAATATCAACAACAATCATCTCAAAGTCACTACACAATAGCTGAGAGCAGTTAGGCCAGAAAAGCAATATTTCTATAGATCTCCTGAAAACCACTATACTATACACCAGTAGAATGGTCTGAAGTCTGTAGATATTGATGAATGAGTGTGCTTCACCACCCCCGTACTTCAGGCCAGCGTGAGCTGAGAAAGTAATAATAACAACAACAAAGCAAAAATGTCGATAAAATGAAACATCGAGTTTGAAAGTGAGTTGTGGAAACAGTCACTGTTGTTGTGACTGAAGTTGGAGAATTTATCCCTCTGGTTCAAGTGGGGATAACATAAATTTAAACATGAAATACACTGGTGTCCTGTAAGAATTTCTGTCGGTTTGATCGTCCATGTACAATATATTAAGTTTATGCCAACATGAACGTAGGCAAGACAGATCGTGCTAGTGTTCTGTTTTCTATATGTGGATTCTACTTTAAATGAATGCATTAGAGACAGCACAGAGCGCACACACGGACAGCAAAGGCCACTGGATCAGCAGCGTCCCTCGTAGGCTGAAACTGTCAAAGGTGATCAACCCGATGTGATGAAACAAGTACCACAGTTGATTCTTTTCCACATTTATTAGTAGCGAGTTACGGGAGAGAACCTTCCGTCTGCACTCAGAGAGTCAGCTGCGGAAGCCTCTCTGTTGAAGCACAGAGATACAGTTTTTCACATCATCCTCGTCACGAAAGCCTATCAACAGTGATAGTCCGCGACAAAGGCCACTTTATCACCTAAAACAGAAGTAAACGTATTTGATAAAGATTACTTAATCACATCAGGCAGAGGTAAAGAAGGAACAGAGTATAATTAATTCTTACATCCTGCATGTCCTTGTCTGGACACCCAGCATTTAACTGTTAGCAGGACAGATTGATCAATCAATATCTCAATACAAAAGAGCACTCAGATCAATGGATAGTCCAGCTACTCAAATAGAGCAGAACTTAAACATTTAGATAAGAGACTCTACCGCAATTAAGAAAGGAATGTAAGAAAGGTCCTGCCTTATCTCCACCCTTTGTTCAAACCAAAATGTATGAAAACTAGGAGATGTCTTTTGTGGGTCTGTGTGAGCTTTAAACCTTATCTTGCTCCAAAGAAGCAGCTGTGAGGTATTATTCAAACATAATGCAGTTACAGACATAGTCGGCACTTAACCCAAAGTTGAAATTTAAAAACGAAACCGAAAGGTGTGAGAAATCAGGAGATAACAGCTGCTCAAACTGCAGCCATTCTCAAACCAGAATACACACACTCAATCTTCACCATTATTTACAGGAATCTGAGAAACCCCCAATTCCCTTAAAACTTTATCAGAACCACCAACATTTCGGTAACAGCCAAACAGCGGCTGACCGATTGCATTGTAGAAGCCACCTGAATAAAAGCGTAACACAGGGGCACTTCCTGGTTTTGGAGGCGGCGAACACAAATCGGTGTTTCGACTGGCTTTTTACAAACTGTATCCCTGGGAGGGATAAGGGAGTCAAAACCGATATAAACACGTAATCGGCAGGATTCGAACCTGCGCAGGGAAACCCTAATGGATTTCTAGTCCATCGCCTTAACCACTCGGCCACGACTACAAGTTATCACAGCTGGATTCAAATCCCGGAGTCAGATGAACAGGGTTGATCCTGAACTAAAAGCGGGATTGCTAAAATATATTCAGCAGATCTATTAGCGTCTGTGAAGAGAGAAACCGAATTCACGTTCACCTCGATGACCTTTCAGCAGGAAATCAGTGCACTGAATTGGATGGATGGAGTCTCAGTCAGAGCGGATCAGGATCGGAAGATGTAGAATCCTTGTGGGGGGATTAAGAAACTGCTCGGGTAAGAAGACCCTGATTGGAGTATCTTCTATGGTTTTATATTGGCCTTATATGGATGTGGTCTACAATTTACAGCGGGAGTTAGAAAAAGAAAATGTGTAAAAGGCAATGTTAGGTTAGTCGGAGTATATCAATCGGCTTATAGATGGAAAATCAAGTTGATGAATGTGTGGAAGGCCTCAGAGATGTCTTTTTAGTTGAGCCTACTCTGAATAAGCAATTCCGCTTTGGGTGTTGTGTAATGAACCAGGTATGCTAAAATCATACTTTTTGTACTATGTTTTTATTAAGTTACCTCTCACTTGACTGCAGTCTGGACAGCTGTTGTGAACAAGCCAAGGGAGAAAATCATATCAATGGATTAAACACAGAGAAGTAACTAAAACACGCTGCTGTACAGAAAAGATTGGTGTTCGACTTCCACAAATGAGAGGACGCAGAATGGTTGAAGGCTCCATTGAAGGTTGCACGTAGAATGAACGAATTAATAAAGAACTGAATCGAGATTATGTAAAGGAAATGAGGCAAATGTATGTTGATATTTGCTTGGTGTGGTGAATAATAAGAATCGCATTGCTACTTCAAGCATATCTGACAAGAAGGAAATTCTAAGTTTCAAATACATTAGGCAGGTATTATCCAAACCTTTTATAAGACTACCTATTCAATTTTTTTAGATATATATCTATGACTTTCCACCTATATTTTATATTACGGTAGAGTCAGATAGAGTTATTTACCAAAGTAAACAATGGAATGTGTCCACCAAGACTATTAAATATCACGTTGGTTTAGCCAATGATGTTCTGCAGAATCCATCCCTATTGGAATTAAGTTTGGAACTGGGGTTAAATGTTAATGTACATCCTTGGATGTGTATTACTTCACATGTTATCGTTGCTTTGCTCCTTTTTCAAATAGTTACCCGTAGTATTTTACACAGTGTGTGTTTGTAAGGGAACTTTAATAATTTCAGTGTTTGCGAGCCGCATGCCATTATAAATTTGTTTTTGCTGATTTTGTTTGATTTCATACAGTTTTATTGCGTTTCAATATAGGAACATAGAAACCCTACAGCGCAATAAAGGCCCTTCGGCCCACATGTTGTGCTGAGCATGTACTTACTTTAGAAATTACGTAGGATTACGCATAGCCCTCTATATTACTAAGATCCATGTACCATTTATTTCCTAAACTGCACATACCAATAATACTAATTCCCGTTAAATTACCGATATACAGTATGTATGAAATAGGGTACACTTATCATGTTTCTTCATGCTTTTGTTAGGATAATACTTTCAAATCCTTATCCGTATTTTCTGATATAGTCATGAATACTGCTGTTCCTTTTGTGCTATATTCACTGAGACATATTAACAATAATGTGATCCACAGGATTTTCCGTAGATCGAAAGGGAGGAGATGTTGGCCACGGAGGATTTAAAATATGTAAGAGAACATCGAAATCGAATGGCTTAAGGAGAGTAGAAGCAGGCATATCAAATGTCTTTGTCCCAGCAATGTGCTTGGAAATGAGATGTCATTTTGTGGAACCGTTTTACATCTTGCATTTTGTGAGATGACAATTTCTGTGTTTAAAAGCAAACACAACGTTGCTTCAGATAATTTGCGGGTTAAGCAATCGTTTCCAATTGGAAGTTATTTCTGAGGTGTTTTTGATATAATATAACATGCAAATGTTGACTGTTGGGGTTAATGCCTACCTGGAGTGATTCAAACTGGTTACTAAAGGGAACAAAGAGCCATGAATTACCGATTGACGCTTGCTGGGAAGAGGGCAACAAATGGATGCTGACCTGGAGCAGAGTCAACAAGAAGGAGAATTCAAGCCCGTCAGATGGCCTACAGTCAATGACACTGGAATGGGAGCATTGAATTGGAAAATATGATTACTGTATAAAAGAGGGAACTTCGAATGTGCTAGCAGCAATAACTCTTTCCAGAAACCCACCATCGGAAGGAAGAAACCCAAGTCTGTAACTGGGAGAAGAAAGCATCGATCACTTGCCCAACTGAAATGCCCTAGTTTGGTGCTGTAGATGGGAAAAGCAGTTTGAGTGAGTATTGGTACAAAGGGAACAGCAGAATTCTTGTTGTAAGTTGTTGGCCCGGTGTCAACAGAGTTACGTTGTCGTTTACGCAGGGATAATTGTCACGAACCCCGTGACGGGAATAAGGAACCAGTAGAGATGGAAAACATTTTGGAGTCTACTATTGCTATAAACTAATAATATTTATTAATAACTATGCAATACAGTAATCTATGTGAAGATAAATCAAACAGGTTAGCAATGATTGTATAAAAGTAAGTATATCAGTCATTCTGGAAATATATGTACGAAAAAACAAGCTTCTTTAAGTCTATGGAAAAAAAGATACAATCTTACGATGATGAGTAAAGTTCAGTTCAGTTCAGTTCAGTTCGTGGTACTTAGTGGAGTAGCGATGGACAGAGAGGCAGCTTTGAGTCTTCAGCTGAGCTGATGCTGTCGATCTTCTCGTCGTCCTCCGAAATCCTTCACAAGTCACCGACTGTGACTTTAACCGCGGGATCGGTCTTCCTGTGGTGGAGCTATCACCCCGGCAAATGTGGACACATAGACAACTCCCCAACAGTCAACCCCTTCTCCTTCCACTGCAAGAGCAATTGGATCGATCCTCCAAAACCCACTTTCTCTGCGGGCACAGCAATGCTCATTCAGTGTCCAGATCATGTGTCTGAGGTCTGTATCATCTGACCTCCCATTTACCCCACCAGGCTGAGCATCACCTGTCATTCAAAGAGCCCCTCTTTCCTTTGTCTGTGAGGACATGCAACCAAGCAGAGCTGTCCTTGAAAGTAACAACAATAATGTGCTGTCGGTCACCATAGCAACTTTCGAGCTGCTCGGTTCTATCTCCAAAGTAGAAATCCAAAGTTACCTCCCGTGACCTAACGTGACAGTCTAACAGTCCAACTGTTAACAATAGTCGGACTACCTATGGACTGGAAGAAAAATACTCTTCCAGTTGCACTTCGAGAATTCCATTTCTCACACAAAAATAATCAGGTTAATGTTGGAGAGGTTGCAATGTCTGATTGCTGTAACCCTATTCGCATGATATTTCTGTGTGATTTTCCAGCAGATCTGCCCTCAATCTTCTACCAGCTATGGAGAGAATTGCAATATAATTCCAGCAATGTGATTGTTGGGTGTTATCTGTCTATCTATATATCCAACTATCTATCTATTTATTTATTTATCTATCTGTTTGTTTGTCTGCCTGATTGATTGATGGATTATTTATTTATTTATTTATCTATCTATCTATCTATCATCTATCTATCTATTTATTTATCTGTTTATTTAACTATTTATTTGTTTGTTTGTTTGTTTGTTTGTTTGTTTGTTTGTTTGTTTGTTTATTTATTTATTTATAAACTCAACTCACACTTACAGTTTTTTCGGCTTTTCTAAAGAACATGCGCGATCAGAATTTGTTTTCCCATTTGCTGATGTATGAGACAGGCACCATTTGCAGCTCTGCGACTCTCTGAAAGTTCGGCTCTCACTCAGTCCGATCGCTGGTTGTATTAGCTGTTGTATAACTCCCGTCTGTATAGGGATTGCGATATCAACCGGCCGCAATAAAATAAAACCTGCCGCATGGTGTGGTTTCATCCGGCAGAGAGCAGATCGGGATCTGGTATAATCACATGGACCATGGGAGCCGCTTCACTCCTCGAAACTCCCGCAACATGGAGCGACAGTGGTATAGGGATGAGCACAGCTGCCTTTCAAGCAGCTCACCCGGGTTCGATTCCCGGCGATTGCCGTGAGTTGTACCTGTTTTTCAGCCCTTGTCACATAAACGTCTGGGCCTGGAATCACTCAGCCACATCACTTCCTTCTCTATGAAATGAACGTTTCTGCCCGTCGTTCTTCTGCCATTTTAGCCCAGTGTTTCTCTTTCCGATTTGCCTTACCGTCATCGTGTATTGGTCTCGCCCTATCTGAGATGACCCCCGTTTCACTTCCCACCCAACTTCTCACCTTCTTTGAGACTAAAAGCTATCTTCTTCTCTCAGCATTCTAATTCAGTGTCACGATCAGAAAAGGTTAATCCCGATTCATCACTCACAAATGTTTCTTGAGGAGATGAGTGTTTCCAGCATTGTCTGCTCAATCTGTTCAATACCAGACACAGCTTCCTGCAGCGGAGAACAAGATGTGTTGGACAAACGCTGAGCACAACAGCAATCGTCGATTTACCCGCGAAGTTCTCAACAAATCTCGGAAAGTGATGAAGTGAGCAGACGGGAATTTTAAGTTAGAAACACAAGTTTTTCTTTTTAAGTGAAATGTGTGCTGTGTTCACAGGTGACGTGACAGCGATTTGCGGTAAAATATTCTGCTGAAGAACAACAGACAATGGTTTCAATCTGTCGGCCTCTGGATAACGGGCCCAGCACATTCCTGCCGCGCCATTCTGCTGATAGGTAAATATCTCTCTTCTTTTCCTGCCTTTTATTTGTTATTTTGACGCTTTCCCCCGATTATCTATTGTTCTGTTTGTTGGGTTATTTTCTCTGTCTAATTTCGTCTCGTCTCTCTTACGCTTTTACCTTCCTTCCCCCCGTCCTCCTTTCCCTGTCCATCACTTCCTACCCCGCCCGGTTATTATCCGGTCTCTGTGCTCCGGCCCAGCCGGATATCCTGTCCCCAACATTTCAGCAACGGATCTGATTTTCATTATCATTCTGACCCTATTCCTACGGCCCTGCTGTCAGACACACTGGTTATCTCCCTCTGTGTCTCCTTGCCTTCCTTCTTTTTGTCAGCGGGCTGTTGTTTCGGTTATAAACACAGGAGATTCCGCAGATACTGCAAATCCAGAACGCAGAATGCCGGAGCAAATCACCAGGTCAGACAGCATCTCTGGGGAGGAGTAAACAGTCGCTGTTTCGAGCGGAGATGTCGCCTGGCCTGCTGAGTTCCTCCTCCATTTTTGTTGCTATTTCGGTCCGTCTCCGGCGTAACGAGCAGCGACAGCAGTCTGAGGTGCAGCGGAGAATACACCAACACTCGCGGATTCATGTTGTCAAATGCCGAGTCTTGTTCACCTCCTCATCCGTCCATATGATCGAATGAAGATCAGAATTCCGTCAGTTTTGAATTGCCCGCAAATCACTGGGTCGCTCTCCTTTGCAGGGTCTAGCCGTCCGATGCCTTATGATTCTCGTATCTGACTGTTTAGCAAGTAGTTAGAACTCCTTCAGTGATGCTCCTGTAAAATAAAAACATATTAGAATAGGGGTTTGGGGAAGTCTCACTGGCTTCAGTCTCCCCAGGAAGTGGACACACCGGTGCGCTTTCTTGGTGTTCTCTGTGGTGTTCAGAGGGCGGGTTTGGTGGTCCGCTCTCTCTCTCTCTGTCGAAGCCGTTTATTTGCGGTAATGAGCGCTGAGCTTGCACCTTCCTAATGAATCATCTTATAGAGATGCTCTGTCTTCTCTTGTCCACGTTGAGACTCAGTCTACCTCTTTTACATGTGCCGCTGTATCGCTGTACCACCATTGTGCCGACTGCAAACCTGATGATTAGGTTGGAGCTTTGCATTGTTCAAAATTCCAGCTCACTAGCGTGGAGATGCCGGGGATGGAACCCGGGACCTCATACATGCAAAGCATGCGCTCTTCCACTGAGCTACATCCCCACTTAAAATACAGAAGTGTTCAGGTCCAAACCTTCCTGCATATCACAATTGAGCAGTGCAACACAGATAATGGCTGATGGCCACAGTCATTCGGCCCCGAGTCTGCTCCACCATCCAGTGCGATCATACTTGATCCTTGTTCAATTCTCTTCCCGAACACCATGATAATTTTTGTGGAATGAAACCAATGAGATTCCAGCAGAATCAGCACGGAAAAGAAAGCACGTAAGACATTCTGAAGGATAGGTTCAATCTCGCTGTTATGTCTATTAAATGCTTTCCTTGTGAAAAAAATTGGACGCTTGACCTCACAATTTACCCCATTATGACACTCCAACTTGTTATTTACCCGCACTGTGCTTTCTCTGTCGCTGTTCCATTTTATTCTGCATTTTATTGTTCATTTATCGTGTTCTCTCTCAATGCACTGGGCAGTGATTTGATGTGCATGGAATGTATGAAAGGGAATCTTTTTTGTCACATATTGTATCTGGGTACGTGATAAAAAAAATTAAAAACAAATCCTCACTGAACTCTGTACAGCAGAAGAAAGGGAGCATCTCCCCATCCATCCCCCGCGGAGAGAACAGCCTATCCCAGCAGTCAATAAAATGCACGGTAAAAGCTGCTGGATCGCCTAATATCCTGGGTGGTCTCGAACCACCACCTTTCGGCCGAACGCGTTCACCGATTGCGCCACCAAAACAGGGAGTAAAAACGGATTAAATAATCCATTTCTTTGTTGGACGATGTTGACTATTAGTCGATGCTAGGACACCGATTTTCACAATCTGCATGAATGAATGATTTCCATCAGAGAGTCGCGAACACCATAAAAAGAAAACGTGAGGAACAAATATTTGTCCGATTTAGAAGCTTCGCAGAGAACTCCCAATAAATTCATATCGCATCTGCAAACGATTCGGCCGCGATTACATACTCCTCACAACTGGGCAGGCCAGGCAGAAGGGCATTTTACATTGAATGTGATTACTGTGTCCGGAACGTATGGGACGTGTATCGATCCCGGCGTCGGAGAAAACAGGACAATTACTGAAGTAAAATCCGAAACTGACGGAAATATTCCACACCTCAGAGAGCGTCTGTGGAGGGAGAAACAGAGTTCATGTTTCAGGTCGATGACCTTTCACCCTGAGCTCTGGGCGCGGAGTTGGAGGAGAGAATCTCAATCAGTCTCTGCCGGGTGGCCTGAGCTCGGCGAAGGCGTCGGTTTCATTCTCCTCCTCCTTTCTAACTCGTTGAACCGTAATCCTTAAATCGAGCGTAAGACCGGCCTTTGCTTAAAGTTTAAAGTGTAGCAGAGGTAGATGATGGAAATATTTTAGCGAACATGGGACCCTGTCACTGAGGGTTACACTGAATGGCGCTGAGATACAGAGTCGCTGAGGGGATATCTGAAGAAGCTGAACACCGATCGCGAGATTTTCCCTTCACGGGGTCACTGCAGACCGGACTGTTCCACATCCCCGATGAACAGATCATTTCAACATCAAACTCTGATTTAACCGCCTTGACACTTTTCTTTTTGTTTTGAAAATTCGGTTTGAAATCACATTTAATATGAAAACAGCAAAACTACTTCCTCGTCGGGGAAATGAAAACCCCGTCTTTTCCATGACGGGCGGGTATACTAACCAGTGACGAGAAACCAGCGCGAAAGTGCGATCTGTCATTCAGATGTCCGAACACACGGGATCTCAAGGGGTCAAACCGATATTTGTTCAGCGACTGCGAAAGTGGCGCTGTTCAGAAATACATTTCTTTCTCTGCGACCAGAGAGGACTCGGAAATCATTTCCGGTTTAGCTACTTCTTTGTCGAGCACTAGCCGGAGGACACGCTCCAATTTGTGTCTGGTGGTGCATTGGGATGAAGAGCATTCCCCAACAGGATTTATTGTCTGAGTAATCGATGCAGGGAACGATTGGTAAATCGAGAGAGAGAGAGAGAGAGAGAGAGAGAGAGAGAGACTGACTCCTATGCATGGTCTTCTCATCTATTTCTCCTGTCCTGATGGAACGCTGCAGGTCCTGACGAAGGGTTCCGGGCCGAAACGGTGACTGATCGTTTCCACGGATGCTGCCCGAACTACTGAGCTTTTTTTTTATAGTTACCACCTGGACTGCTAAGTTCCTCCAACATTTTGTGTGTGTTGATTGTTTTCTCCCTTTCCCAGTTATGACGAACGGGCATCCACTGGAAAGGTTAAATCTCTTCGCCTTTCTGCAAATGTTGCCTACACACTGCGTGTTTTCAGCATTTGTCTGTTTTTATACAAGACACGGCTCAATTCTGAAGAGAATAGATGACATTAAGATACCTCAATGCACAATGGGTTAATATTTCCAACTAAACAGAAACCTCGGCAAAAGTGAAAATTGATAACATAAAAAAGTACATTCCAGCCGAATGCCAGTGGATTTCCTTGCATCTACCAATGATGGGATGGCTTTATGTTTTACAGCGCACTGACGGAAAATTGTTGTTGGCAGCAGTTGACGTAGCAGAGGATGGTTTCGATCCATCGACCTCTGGGTTATGGGCCCAGCACGCTTCCGCTGCGCCACTCTGCTGTGGGAAAACAAAACAGCATGGATGATGTGCAATCTCGTGTGTGTGTGTGTGTGTGTGCGCGCGCGCGCGCGGTCGAATAGGCATCGTTAAGCATCTAGTGGCCCGTTTCAAGAATTAATCAGGGGCCCTATTCCCGCTTCCTCAAAAAAAAAGAAAGAAAACAAAGCCAATATTCAAGTGGGTTTGCAACAAAAATGGTAGAATTTTGGTCTTAAACGTTGATGCATTATATGCACTTTCAGCATAATGGACAGACAGCTCAACAAATTTCAAACAATTCTGTTAATTAAGAACTGAAACAATGACATTGTTTTTTTGCTTTGGAGTGAAAAGCCTCGCTCTTTTCAGCAAATAGTCGGCATTGAATGGCTCTATGTGTTAGGTATCAGCTGACATAAGAACATCTGAAGCAATTTCCCTCTAATTAAATTAATAACAAGAGCAATGCGATATTCAATGAAAATTCACACTGTATTTGTTCAGTGATCAGTGTCTGAAAGTTAACTACTGGAAGTTTACCGCAAACTGCGCCTCGCGCTCTTTCAGAACCACGGACAGCTCACGTAAGTCCCGGGGAGCAAACAGGAGGAGAGTAAGAGAGAGAGGGGACGCAAGCGGGAGAGAGAAATTACGATTTGTGGAAACGCCGCTTAATCGCCTATACGCATTTTGAGTGAAACACGTGGTTTATTTTATTGTTTTAATTATAATTTTTATTCCTACTAAAATGTGTTAAAAGACTTACCACTAATACTTCACAATCTTCCTGTGCTTGAGCGCTGAGAATGCTTTAATTAGCTCTTCTGTGGCCGGAGATGTTGTTATTTCATGTTCAATTGTTATCTGAGCAAGAGCTGACAGACGCTCCTGGAGCATGGTCGTCCTCAGATGCGTTTTCCTGACCTTTAGCCTCGATAAACTTCTCTCTCGACTGGCTAGAGTCACAGGCACTATCAGCACGAGTCTTAGAGCAATGGTGAGGTTAGGATACAGTTCAACCAGATTGTTGCTGTAAATGTAGGTCAGAATCTGCAGGCCAGTGGTTTCTTTTGCAGGCACGGCACTGACAGCAGCCGACACCTCGTGCAAAATGGTCCTCAGCATCCACATCACCAAATGTCCTCTTCATGTTCACGCTGCTGTCTTTCGGTGTGCGACGTTGGGTGACTTTTTTCATTTCCTTTCTTCCATAAATGAAGCCAAACAGACTGTGAAATGACTCCATCAGCTTGAAGAGCTCATTAATGCCTTGGATGGCAGAGTCCACTAGTGAAAGGAAAATTTCTCTCTTGTACAGTTCCTCGGGTGCCACTGTCAGGGAAGGATCTGCACTCTGGGATTCGTACTGGAACTGACGTTTAGTTTTCTGTGTCGTGCAGTTAGAAAGACCATTGGCATTCCAATCACTTCAGCTATGTCTCTGGCATCTGTTTGGGCAATGAAAGGCCGTTCTCTCTGTATTCCTTGAGAAATTTCAGAACATATTCCACCTCGCGCTGTAGCACATCGATTCCCAATTGCGGGCTCTGGAGCAGCTTGCTGACACGATTCACCTCATGTAAAACGTTGTATCAGATGATAACAGTCAGCAGGAATTTCCATGACATGATGTCCTGTTCTAGGCCTCTGGCTGCAGATGTGGTTTCACTGTCACCTTTCCGTGTGGCATGTTCAATCAGTGACAGGACTACATTGCCACCATCGGGAAGCTGGTAGCGCAGGACTTTCACACTTTCCACGCGGCGCTCCCATCACGTGTTGGATGTGGCCTTGAGGGTCATCTGTGGCACGTTATCCTTGAACAGCTCCCACCTCTGTGTCGATGAGCTGAATAGTGTTTATAGACGTTGCAGCACCCCAAAGAAGCTTACAGACTCCACAGTTGATTTTGCAGCATCGGCAATGACTAGGTTTCGGCTGTGGCTGGCGCATGGCATGAACAGTGTTTTTTTGTTACTATCTAGTACCCTCTTCTGCACCCCGCTATTTCCTCCCGCACATTTCTTCCTTTATCATATGCCTGCCCCCTGCATTTTGATAAATCTAATCTTAACTTCTCCAGATGCGTTAAGAACACGTCAGTTCGGCCTGCACCTGTTGCGTCAGGCACTGGTAGGATACTGAGAAAATACTTACTAACAGTAGCTCCGACATTTACTTGGCATGTGACAATGCGCAGTGTCACAGAGAGCTGCTCTATGTGTGCAGCGTCAGTGGTGCAGTCCATTATCACCGAGTACTAACGTGATTGTTTTACACTTTCTGTTATCGCTTCCAGTGTCATGTCTCCAATAAGTGTGATTAACACATTTTGTATGGTTTTCTCCATGTAGTGGTCAGCAATCTCTTTTTTCTCTGCTTGTCTGACATGTTCGCTCATCACTGGGTCGAACTCGGCAAGCAGCTCCACCAGACCGAGAAAGTTCCCATTATTTGGTTCATGTAGGGTGGGATTGTGGCCACTGAAAGCAAATTTTCGTTCTGCAAGGCGAGAGACTATGGACATGAACCACTTCATGACATCATTCCAGTGTTTTGTCCCACCATTTGCATTTCTCGGTACGTGCTGTCAATGGCACCGTGCGTTTTTAAGTATGGTTCCAGCTCGCGCCAGCTATCCATGTTGTCACGGTGCGCATTTGACTTCTCATGATCCTGGAGTGTGAGAGTGAGTCACTCCCACACTCTGAAACCTCCGCAAGTGAGACTGTGATTTCGCTTGCCAGATAGGCTACAGCAGAAACAGAATATTGAATCAGATGATTCTGAGTACACTAACCATGACCTGCGAATGGTTTCTCCATTTTTCATCTTCATAAGATATCTGTCCTTGGTAAAACGACGGCGTGAATGGCTCTGTGGAAAGTTAATGTCCTCTAACTGAACGGGACCTCTCCTAACAATGTCGATCTGTTGGTCACTGGTAATATGCGTTGGCCCAACGTGCGGGGTCGGTCTCTCTGAATGTTAATGGGGCTTTCTCTCTGTCTGGTGTGCTGGTGGCGGCATCTCCCTCACCTGTCTCAGTTGTAGGACTGTCATCATACTGTGGTGCTTGTTCATCAAACAAAGTCTGGTCATCATTATCACCATCTGTTTGAGTAGAATTTTTCTTCTCATTTTCATTTCTCTGATTATCAACATCTCCTGTACCGCTTACACTGTCACTTGGCTTACAGCCCCATGCTGTGACGGTGGTGCAGCAGCAATTGCAGCCGGCGGGCCTTTTAGAGATGCTGGACCAAAGAAAGATGTAACTTTTGGGAGACTATTTAGACGTTCTGTTTTGTTGTCTAATATTTTCAGTTTTTCAGCCTCACTAGGATATCAGCGTTTCATTTTCCTCTCATTCTTTGCTAACATCAATGTTTACAAGTGAAGTAAATGTTTTACTGTATTTTCTCAGATGTCAGTCAGCGAGCGCCCACTGGTGGTTCGGCTGGGAATAGCAGGAGAATATTGTGGCGTTTGGGAGCTGTGCATTAAATATTTGAACGTCAGTTGGGAGCCCCTGGGAGGGCGGGGCCAGTTTCAGTTGAAACAGGTGAAACATAGCTAAGGCAACCTATGCTGATCCAATTCTTCCAGTCATCCCCACTCCCCTGCCTTCTCCCCATACCTTTCGATGCGCTGGCTGATCAAGAACCTATCTATCTCTGTTTTAAGTTAGTTATTCTGTCATACCGTCTGACAGAATAAATAATGCAGCCTAAATATACGTTTTACGGTCGCCATTCATCAGAAAAAAAAACAACAAGAGAACAGGGAAACACTTCCCTTTCTCTCCAAGTCTGCAATCTCTTAGCCAAAGCTACCTTACCCCGTCGTAGGTTGTCCTACTATCGCCCGTACACAAACACATAGGGGCACTACTGAAATAACACCCCGAACCTTCGTTTCTCACACAACGTACTGACAACTTTACTTCCGTCCAGAGACTTCATTTTCAGTATTTTCTCCTGTTGTTTTGAAACAGCACGTGTAGCCGACTCCAAACCATTGCTTAGACATGTTGCTGACTTTACCAATATCCTTCTGAATTCCCTTAGTTAGTCGACCAGGATGAAGATGTTTATCACAATAAGATATGAAAGTGATCATTACCGTGAAATCCACAGCATCTTCTACCCCAGTCCTTCTGCCCTTACCGGAGGACCCTCCTCATCCAAACCCGTTCCTTCGAAGCATTGTCCTTGTATTTCTTGCCAAAATCCATTCCATACTATAACAGAACATCCCCTCTGAATTCCCAGCATCGATCACTGTCGCCCCAACACTCTCCGGTTGTCTCCCCCTCGTCCCGTGACCGGTCGCATTCTGGAACTTAGTTGCGATTGCCGGGACGGGGTGTCCCCCGGATCTCTTCGCTCCACCACCACAATTTACCGCTTCGGGCCCGGGTGCTCCCCATTCCCTGCTGCTTTAAAGCCGCTGCTGCCGTTGGGTGAGGGAATGGGACTGCGCATGTCTTCCGCTGTACAGTGTCAATCAGGTACAAGGGCGGAGCCACGCCGCGCATGCGTTCCACTGTCAGCACTGATCGAAGCTCAGCCAGACCTTCCCCCAATTCGCTTTATGAGACTCTGAGCGGAGGTTTTGGGAACTGCAGGATGGGCGGCATGGATATAAACCCACAATTAAACATACGTCCACTCGGATTGTTCTGTACAAATTGTTTCATGTGTTCCTTTGCCTGTCTTCTCCACATAGTCAGACATACGCACTGAAGGGGACGGGCTGGGCGTTGATAACTCACAGCAATAGTCCCGGTTTAATGGGTTCGGAGTGATGGATTCGGTCACTGAGTGTAACTCCGATCGGCGCTGAGATACAGACTCGCTGAGGGAACATCTAGAGAAAGAGATTGAACCTTTTCTTTCTTTTTCAATCTTTTTATTAATTTCAAAATATAGAAACAAAACATAGCAATAATACAGATAGTAGGAGATATATTGTTACACTTAAAAAAAGTAATTGTAAAATCAAATAGTGTAAATTAACAAAGCTCCCAATCATGTAGAACTAACAACGGATAATCCAAAGCAAAAAAAAACTAGAAAAAAAATCATGAAAAAGAAAAAAAAAACAAAACAAAAAAGAAACAAACCTCATCCCCAAAGAAAAACAAAATTAATCAACTAAACTAAAAGATTTGGGCAAAACTAACAACTTAAAAATGGAAAAGAAGAAAACCTTAGTGTCGACGACTCCATTCCCCTGCAACAACAGTACAGAGAGATAAAACAAGTTTGGAAATGGTCAAATTACATCATATGAAAATGCTGAATGAATGGCCTCCAAGTTTTTTCAAACTTAATGGAAGGGTCATAAACTGCACTTCTAATTTTCTCCCAATTCAAACAGACCATAGTTTGTGAAAACCAAAGAAATACAGTAGGAGGGTTAATCTCTTTCCAATTCAACAAAATGGACCTCTAGCCATTAAAGTAAGAAATGCAATCATCCTTCGTGATGAAGAGGTTAAATTATTTAAGTCTATCATTGGTAGTCCAAAGATAGCAGTAATTGGATGAGGTTGTAAGTCTATATTTAGGATCGTTGAAATAATATCAAAAATATCTTTCCAATATTTCTCCAACAAGAGACATGACCGAAACATGTGGGTTAAAGAAGCTATCTCGGAATGACATGTCACATATTGGATTAATATAAGAGTAATAACGAGATAGTTTATCTTTGGACATATGAGCCCTGTGCACTACTTTAAACTGTATCAACCTATGCTTTGCACATACAGAGGATAAATTCACCAACTGAAGAATTTTTTCCCATTTTTCAGTCGGTATATTAATCTCAAGTTCTCTTTCCCAGTCAGCTTTAATTTTATTAGAAGCATCAGGAAATAAATTCGTAATTATATTATATATAATTGCTACTACACTTTTCTGAGAGAGATTTAAATCTAAGATATTTTCCAAAGTGTCCATTGGATATGGGTGTGGAAAATTAGGGGAGACAGTAATAAAAAAGTTTCTAATCTGTAGATATCTAAAAAAGTGAGATCTGGGTAAGTTATATTTATTAGAGAGTTGATCAAAAGACATAAAACAATTATCCAAAAATAAATCGCGAAAAGATATTATACCTTTGGTTTTCCAATCAAAGAAAGCTTGGTCCATCGTGGAAGGTTGAAAAAGAAAATTTTATATGATGGGACTTGCTAGAATAAATTGATTAAACCCAAAAAATCTTCGGAATTGAAACCATATACGTAAAGTATGCTTAACTATTGGGTTGTTCATTTGTTTATATGATTTAAAAGAAGTAAAAGGAAATAAAGTTCCTAAAACCGAACCCAAGGAAAACCCTTGCAATGAATTAGATTCAAGATTTACCCAATGAGAGCTTAAAGATGCGTCCAAATCTTGTAACCAAAATTTTAAATATCGAATATTAATTGCCCAGTAATAGAATATAAAATTCTGGAGGGCGAGCCCCCCCCCCTCCTTTTTAGATTTCCGTAGATACCTTTTACCTAACCTAGGATTTTTATTCTGCCAAATATATGAGGAAATTTTTGAATCTACGTTACCAAAAAAAGATTTTGGGATAAAAATTGGAACCGATTGGAATATATACAAAAATTTGGGCAAAATGATCATCTTAATAACATTAATCCGACCAATCAAAGACAAAGAGATTGGCGACCATTTGGTAAATAACAGTTTAATCTGATCAATTAAAGGTAAAATATTAGCTGTAAATAAATCTTTATATTTTTTTCGTAATTGTTATCCCTAAATATATAAATGAATCAGTAACCAATTTAAATGGTAAACGTCCATAAGTAGGTACATGCTTATTTAAAGGGAATAATTCACTCTTATTAAGATTCAATTTGTAACCAGAGAAGTTGCTAAATTGAGCTAACAGATCTAAGATAGCAGGAATTAACTTCTCCGGGTTAGAGATGTATAAAAACAAATCATCTGCATATAATGATAATTTATGTATTTCGTTTCCACGGGTAATACCAACAATATTTGGCGAGTCACGAATAGCAATTGCTAAAGGTTCAAGAGCAATATTGAATAGTAAAGGACTAAGAGGGCAACCTTGCCTAGTGCCACGAAAAAGACGAAAAAGAGGAGATCTATAATTATTTGTACAAACCGAAGCTACCGGGGAGTAATATAACAATTTAATCCAAGATATAAATGTCAAATTAAAATTAAATTTCTCAAGAACGTTACATAAATAAGGCCATTCAACTCTGTCAAAGGCTTTCTCAGCATCTAATGAGGTAATACATTCCGGGGTAGTAAATAAGGGGGTATAAACAATATTCAGTAACCTCCTAATATTAAAGGATGAATAGCGATTTTTAATAAATCCAGTTTGATCCATAGAAATAATTTGAGGTAACACCTTCGTCAATCTAGTTGCTAGAATTTTTGAAAAAAAAATTAGAGTCTACATTCAGAAGAGATATCGGTCTGTATGATGCACAATCAGTAGGATCTGTATTCTTTTTAAGAATTAAGGAAATAGAGGCTTCATAAAACGATTGGGGTAATTTACCTAAACTGATTGCTTCCTTGAATATTCTAGACAACTTAGAAGAAAGAATGGAGGAAAAAAAAAATCCACTGTAAACCCATTCGGACCGGGTGCTTTACCGGAATTCAATGATGAGATTCCTCTGAAACTTCCTCTGAAATGGAAGCTTCTAATGATAGGGACTCTTCGGGTGATAATTTCGGAAAACTCAATTTACTTAAAAAATCATGCATGAAATTAGAATCATGAGGAAAATCAGAGTGATATAAAGAGGTACAGAATTCTTGAACGGTTTGGTTTATCCCAGCATGATCAACTGTGAAAGTATCATCCTGTTTACGAATCTTAGTAAATTGACATTTAACCGAATCAAATTTCAATTGGTTAGCCAGTAATTTACCCGATTTATTGCTATGAATATAAAAATCACTTCTAGTTCTCATTAATTGATTTTCGATCGAGTATGTTAATAATAAGCTATGATCCAATTGGAGTTCAACTCTGTGTTTGTACAGCTCCTTACTGGGAGAAATAGCATATATTTTATCGACTTCTTTAACTTTATCAACCAACAGAAGTATTTCATTGTTAACACGTCTTTTCAAACCAGCCGAATAGGAAATAATCTGACCACGGATATAAGCTTTAAAGGCGTCCCAAACAGTTCCATTGGAAATTTCTTCCGTAGTATTAGTTGAAAAGAAGAAATCAATCTGCCCCTTTATAAATTTGACAAAGTCCTGATCTTGAAGCAAAATAGGGTTAAATCGCCATTGTCTGCTAGTACAAGAGGTGTCCATTAACTTGATGGAAAGTTTCATTGGAGCATGATCTGAAATAACAATACTGTCATAATTACAATCAACTACATATGAAATCAAACGAGAGTCAATCAAGAAATAATCAATTCGAGAAAAAAGAACGATGAACATGTGAAAAAAGGAGAATTCCTTATCGTTTGTATGTAGAAATCTCCAAATTTCTGAAATCCCAGAATCCAACATAAAAGAGTAAATAATAGTAGCCGACTTATTCGGTAAAGCCGGACTAGCCAACATGGGATTCAAACATAAATTAAAATCACCGCCCATTATCAACATATACTCGTTGAAGTTAGGAAAGGAAGTGAATAAGTGTTTAAAAAATTCAGGATAATCCACATTAGGAGCGTAAACATTAACTATAGCGACCGTTTGATTAAAAAGTACCCCAGTAATTAACAGAAATCTACCATTAGGATCTGAAATAATGTCTTGATGAATAAATGTAATTGAAGGATCAATAAAAATTGAAACGCCTTTAATTTTGGCTTGAGCATTTGAGTGGTATTGTTTTTCTTTCCAAAACTGAAAGAAGAGTTGATTGTCCTCTTTCCTTACATGAGCCTCTTGTGCAAAAATAATATGAGCATTCAGTCTTTGGAACACTTTGAAAACCTTTTTCCGTTTTATTGGATGGTTTAAACCATTTGTATTCCAAGAGACAAAATTAATAGTATGAGCCATAATTAAGAATTAACCCTTTGGTGAGTAAGGGGTTAACCATAATGTGAGCTCATGAAATCGGAAGAGGAATACATGATTAGAGAGGAACCGGAAATCTCGACACTGCGGACATCTTTGTAGTTCTGATTCAGCCCAATAGAGAAAAAAAATCGAAAAGAAAAAGACTATCCCATCTCCCAACCTCAAGAACCCCGAACTAAGCCAAAGACGGCTAAAGAAAGTAACTAAAACTAACTCTAACCCCATTTCTGCAGGGAGCAACTCCAAAAATATATGTTAAATAGGTGACCTCCCAGAGACTAATATATGTAAAAAAATAACCAGTATAATAATTAGTCTACATAGTAAAAATTAATAAAATATATGAAGTAAAAAAAACTTAGTCAATACGTATAATTAGTTATAGACGAGCAAATAAAAAAATCACTTCCAAAAGGAAAAAAAAGGATTATGGGAAGAAGAAGCATAAGAACATGGCGTCCCGAAAAAAAACAGAGGAGGTTATACAAAAAGAAAGACAAGTCGCCATTTTAATTAATCGAAAACCAAAAATAGGAAACATATAACGAAAAATGATTGTCGGATCAGATCATTAATGATGACAAAAAAGGAAACCTTAAAACAAAAGGTTAACTAAAGGAAAATGATGTTATTCACAGGAGATAAGTATTCTATATAAGTTATAGAATAACAACTATAGTAATAAATAAAGAACAAAAATCTTGGACTTATAAAAAAACCTTCATCACACGGTAGTAAAAGGTTTATTTAAAAAAAACACCAGAAAGAAAGAAAAAAAATGGTGCTGGAAGCACCCGACACGAATTCAGAGAGAATGTCTGTATCAGATGGGAAATTATCATCCAAAAACCTTCGAGCGGCAGTTGTAGAGTGGAAGACACGACGATTTCCATCGGGAAGAGAGATTCTGAGACGTGCAGGATACAATAGTGCCGGTTTGAGATTTTGTTGATCGCATTCCGACATTAGAGGTTTAAAAGTCAGCCGTTCCTTCATCATTTCAGGACTGTAATCTTGAACTATCCTGAAGGAATGCTGGCGATACTTTATCATCCCTTGTCGACGAGCAGTCTGGAGAAGTTGTTCTTTAACATTGACATAATGGAAACGAAGAGTAACTGGTCTGGGTTTGGAAACAGCCGCTGCCGACTTTGGCCACGGTATACGATGGGCGCGGTCGAGTAATGGGGGATCGTTGGGAAAAACTGAACCGAATGAATCCTTTATGAGTTGAGCAAAGAATATTGCAGGGTCTCCAACCTCAACATCCTCGGGTAAGCCAATTAAACGTAGGTTTTGCCTTCTCGATCGATTCTCAAGATCAATAACTTTGGATTTAATTTGTTGGAGTTGTTTAGTAGTCGAAGCTAGATTCTTCTCTAAGATCTCAACTTTTGTATCCGTCTTCTGAGATTTAGTATACAGTTCAGAAATTTTTGCATCGTGTTTTTGAACATCGGAATCCAGGGATTTCAAAGAGTCCGTGATTGATTTTAAATCTTCATTGAGGCTTTGGCGATGTTGTTCAAATTGAGCAGTTAAACTTTCAGATAACTTTATCCGATGCTGCTCAAACATTTCCTCCATAACTTCGTAAGTTAATTCCGTTTGTTTAGAATCACCTTTCTTCTTTCCTCCGTTCCCATCACCGTCTTTCCCATTTTTAATTCTAGATCTCGTACTCATTTCTCTAAGCTCGAGAGTTACAGTTGACAAAAGGAAATCAATTAATCAGTAAATCAAGAAGATAAAGTAAATCATTCTGGTGTACTTAAAGTTAATTAGATCAAGGAGGTCATAGGTTAAAAAAAAGGATAACGGGAATGGAGTGAAGCCAAAGAGACGACCTCACTCCATGAGCGCTCCCTGCAGAATCTGGACACACTTAACAAACTCTGCCCCATCTAAACCCTTGGAACTAATCAGGTCCCAATCAATATTAGGGAAGTTAAAGTCACCCATGATAACAACCTTGTTACTTTTGAACCTTTCCAAAATCTGCCTCCCAATCTGCTCCTCTGTATCTCTGCTGCTACCAGTAGACAGTAGAGCAGTGAGATAAGCACACAGCCCTGTGGAGTGTCAGTGTTAATTGTCAGTGAGGTGGAAATGATATTCCAATCCGCACAGATTGTGGTATTCCGGTTAGGAAGTCAAGGATCCAGTTGCAGAGGCCTAGGTCTTGTAGCTTGAATGTGGAGTGAGAATTAATTGCTGCGCTGGGATTGGGCCACGGCGAGTGTGGCGGAGTGGGAAGAAGTTGCTGGTGACTATAATTGCTACTTCCTCTCCCCTGACCATGGGAAGACAGTTTCCCATTAGCCCATTTCCCAATGTCTGTTGTTGCTGGACAGTGAGTATTCTGAGTGGTGAATCCCATGGGAAATGAATGTTGTGTCCATCCCTCTGTTCCACATCCGGATCCGTACCGGGAAGTGGTGGGGTTTGTCTGTCTCCTCCTTGGTTTGGAGCTCCTCCATCTGCTGCTCAGAAGAAGCTGAGAGCTGCAGGCTGTGAGTGGCCTCACACACTGGCACTGGCTGCACCAGTCACTTCACACAGTGTCTGCCTTTTACCTCTTTCACTTTCCTTTTCCTACCTGCAGGAAAGACTTCAAATGTACGTCAATGTTCCCTCTTGCCAAAGCTCAATGAACAAAACAGTGGCTCCATCTCTCACACACGAGATGTGTTACTGAGCACAGAGGCACTGACAGCTCATTTGTTCCACAGTCTCAGACAGCAGAGATATTCAGTCTCACACTGAGCCCAGGACCCAGACACACATTTCCAGTACAACAGTTACAGTGAAACACAGCTGGTCAATATTTCCCTGGTCCCTGGGAAAATATTGAATATTTTCAACCACTTCCTTGAATGCCTTCCATGCGATTTTCTCTGGTCCCAATAGAAGTTGTTTGAATTGCCTGTTATTGCTGGCCTGCTTGATTTGTGGACCAACACAAATGCCTCCCTTAATATTGGCATCAAATAATCTGACTTGAATTATGAATTGAAATATAAAAATATAGGCAATTCCAAAGAGATGGTGTGTGATAGGAACATTGCATAGTGATCTTCAATTTCAGCAGTCCAAATCCATAAGATATACATACCTAAAAGTAATCAGGAAGCAAAATATTTGTTGTCCAGTGTAGTTGGCCATGTGGGTGAGAGTAAGGGGGGAAGCTGAGGACTACAGGAAGGTATCAGTGGACTGGACAGGTAGGCAGGTGGAATTTAATCTGGGAGGTGAGGTGATGCAGGTGGGGAGCCCAAACAAGGCGAGGAAACAGACTGTACATTGTGGAATCTGTAGAAGAATAGAGGGTCAGAGGGAGAGCATGTGGAATGATTCCTCAGGTTAGAAGGACGGAGCATTCGATGGGTTTAAAAAGCGGATGAAAGGCTTGCTTTTGTTAGCTGCAGGTACAGAATGGCAGAGGAGGGAGCTCTGGTGGAATTGTATAAACACAATTGGGGTCACAGCTGGAGCTCTGTGTACAGTCCTGGTCAGCACACCACAGGCTCACACCAACATCCAAATGAGGAGAGGAGTCCTCACTCAGCCCTTCCCACCTGCTCTGTCATTTAATAAGGTCACGGCTGTCATGTTTCAACATTAAACTCCATGTTCCTGTTTTCCCACAGGAACATTACACCCCCTCCTTATAAACTGTCCCACTCTCTTTCCCTTAAAAGCATACAAGGATATGATTCAAAAAGACAAAAAAAAACTGTCAGTTAATGAATTCCAATGTCTGAGGATGCATTAAGATTCAGAAAAGAATCTTTTGATCTTTTGCTCAAATCATGAAATATTGGTCCCTGGTTCTAGTTGCCAATGGATGGAGAATTGGCTTATCGGCGGAAAACATATTGGGAATAAAAGGATCCTTTTCTGGCTGGCTGCCGGTTACCAGTGGTCTTCACGGTTGTTGGTGTTGGCTCCGCTGCTTTTTATGAGGTATGTCAATGATTTGGACTGTGGGATTAATATATTTGTAGCTACATTTGCCAATGATACAAAGACAGGTGGAGAAGCGTGCAATGTTGAGGAAACAGAGAGCCTACAGAGAGACTTAGATAGTTTAGGGGAATGGGCAAAGAAGCAGCAAGTGAAATACAATGGTGCAACGCGTATAGTCATGCGTTTTGGTAGAATAAATAAAAAGGTAGACTATTATTTAGATGGGGAGAGAATTCAAAATGCCGAGATGCGAAGAGACTTGGGATGTGTTGTGCAGGATACCCTAAAGTTTAACTTCCAAGTTGAGTTAGTGGTGAAGAAGGCAAATGCAATTTTTGCACTCATTTCTAGAAGTATAGAATATTAGAGCAGGGTGTGATGTTGATGTTCTATAAGGCACTTGTTAGTCCACACTTACAGTCTTGTGCACAGATTTTGGGCTCCTTATTTTAGAAAGGATATACTGACATTGGAGAGGGTTCAGAAAATATTCATGGGAATGATTCGAGGAATGAAAGGTTTACCATATGAGGAACGTCTGGCATCTCTTGCGCTGTATTCCTTGGAGTTCAGAAGAATGAAAGGGAATCTCATAGAAACATTAAAAGGCCTGAACAGATTAGACATGGAAAACTTATTTCCCATGGTAGGGGGTTTCAGGACAAGAGGCATAACTTCAGGATTGATGGATGTCCATTAAGACCGGAGATGTGGAGAAATTACTTTAGTCAGAGGGTGGTAAAGCTGTGGAATTTGGTGCTGCGAGCGGCTGTGGAGGCCAAGTCTTTGGGTGCATTTAAAGCAGAGATAGATAGGTTCTTGAATAACCAGGGCATAAAAGGGTATGAGGAGAAGTGATGGGAGTGGGGATGACTGGAAGAATTAGATCAGCCTATGATTGAATGCCAGAGCAGACTCAATGGGCTGAATGGCCTACTTCTGCTCCTGTATCTTCTGGTCTTATAAGCACATGGAGACAGGACAAACAGAAAACACATGCCCAGACTTTCCTCATCGGACAACCAGCCCACTGCCAGTATTGGTCCAGTAAACATTCTCTGAACATTGAGATTCTTCCTTGTACAATGAGACGAAGTCTGTATAAATTGGCTCCCCCACCCTATATATGGTGTATAAGATGATGAGAGGCATTGATCATGTCAATAGTCAGAGGCTGTTTGCCAGGGCTGAAATGGCTAGCACGAGAGGGCACAGTTTTAAGGTGTTTGGTAGTAGGCCCAGAGGAGATGTCAGGGCTATGTTTTTTTTACGCAGAGAGTGGTGAGTGCATGGAATGGGCTGCCGGCGACGGTGTTGGGGGCGGTTACAATTATGTTGTTTAAGCGACTCTTGGAAAGGTACATGGAGCTTAGAAAACTAAAGGGCTAGGTAACCCTAGGTAATTTCTAGAGTAAGTACATGTGTGGCACAGCATTGTGCACTGAAGGTCCTGTATTGTGCTGTAGGTTGTCTATGTTTCAATGTTTCTGTAAGGGAAGCATAAGCTCCCGACATTTGTATTCTGTTCCCCATCAATAAAATGTCATGTTCTCTCTGCTACTGATAGCTGCGAACAGGATTAGGAACAGCCCATTCGGCCCACGATACCTCTGCTAACACTGATGTCAGGTGAGACTGCACTCTGAGCCACCATGACCGCGTAGCGATTTGCAGGACGCTGTTACAGCTCGGGCATCGGAGTTCAGAAGTCAGCCCGTGCATCTTCTTTAAAGAGTCCCTGTATGTTCTCCGTGTCGATTGCGTCAGTTTTCTTCAGGTCCTCCTGTTTCTTCCCACTGTCCAAAAATGTAGCGGGAAGGTCAGTGGCGGCGCCAGAGATTTTTTTTTCCTGCTGGCGCTACAGTGGGGCTGAATTATTCAGTGATGGTGCTCAGGGATGTACTGTATGGTAATATGTATTCGCAATGCCAGACGCGAGGCGTTCAAAAGTCAGTTTCAAGCATGATGTGCCCACTATAAATGCCTTTGTTGATTCACATGCAACATCAATTGATAAATATAGTATAGAAGTGAACTGTAACAGTGTCAACAGCATCGGAGACAACCCGGGCTACACAGACCATAAATAAACAAACCAACAGAGCATCCGACCCACAGCGCAGAACGTGAATCACGCACCAATCCCGCAAACAGCGTTAAATGCGTGGTTTTCAACTGAAAAACACAACAATGTCCACTGCTCTTCGCATTACATAGACAGACAAAGCCAAAAGATACACCGTTATTAAAGTCAAATAAGGCAAACAACAGATGCAAGGCTTTACCAGGAGTTGGACAAATCGTACTCTGACCATGCAATGCCTCAATTAATTCGGCTACTGAATTTGAAACAAAAATCAACAGAATCACCGCTTGGAAGAGTAAGCAAAACCAGTAGGCTTAATAGCAGTAAATGTAATATTTTGGGATTAGCAAGAATCATAAGGACTATGGGGTATCCACCACAAAATAATAATAATAAAAATAATAATAATAATAATCATCATCATCATCATCATCTTCGTCATCATCATCACCATCAGCAGCAGCATTAGTCTTGGATCAATTTTTTAAAAATCAGCTGCACTCACCATTGATGTTTTCAGAGAAGCACAATCCGTCTGCTGTTGTGATTGGTGGTGAAAGTATCAATGATTTTCTGGATGTCAAGTACTTTGGTCGCCCGGCTGTTTATAGCCAACGGGGGAATGTTATTGTTCCGAGCATCGCCGCTGCTATTCCTTAGGTAGTTTTTGAGGCGTCTGAGGCAAGAGAAACTCCGATTGCAAGAGGCAGATGTCACAGGTAGAGTTAGTGCTATGCAGGTTAGTTTGTGTAAATCTATAAATGCATCGCGGTAGGGTCACATTAGAGCTAGAAATTCCACTGTGTCATTCACTGTCTGTCCTTGCTAGAGACTCAACCACTGCTCTCGTATACTCACGATTTTCTTGGACAATAATTTCATGTCCTTTGTCAAGCATATTTCCCAATCTTGAACCGTCTTGTTTTCTCAATCTGAATACGGCGCATGCCTCCATAGCACGCTTATGAGCTGCACTTACATGGTGGGTTTTGAAAGCTGTTGTAGCTTTCCGCCAGTTGCGGTAACCAGTGACAGTGAAGGTAAACTTAGAATGGAACCCATGTCCTCCACACAGGAAATGCCTGCATGCGAAAGAGAACGAGGTATCTTTCGTGATCGAATATTCCAGTCAGTCAAAGCAGCCACGAATAAAACTCTTTTGCTGATTGCCAAACTGTTGCGAAGGGTACTTTTTCAATGCTGACCAGCGGGGTCCTCCCTCAGGCTGGTGGCTGACATCGCTAACAGTATTCCCACTAGCACCAAGAACAGCTTCATCTACGTTCTCTTCCGAATCCCCCGCCATTTCTTGTTCCTTTACTTCGCCCTCATACTTCTTCGATGAACTGCTGTCGTCCTCATCCCCACTTACTTCTTTCTGCATGTCACTTTCAATTAAGACAAACGCAGGTTGAGGCACCACTGATTCCTCTGGATCAGGTCGTTATCTCACTAAAAATCGATCCATTTCTCACGCCGCCCAAAATAATGCAAGTGCTAGGCTCACGCTAATTTGTAAAAGCACAATGTGTGTGTGTGTGTGTGTGTGTCATCCGTTAGTCTCGCAAGACTGCGGATCTGCGCCTGGTTGTATCCTATCAATCTCTCGCGTTAGTGACATCACCACCTGAAGTGAGCTTCGATCAGCTTAACTGATCTGAGGACAGCAACGGCAAGACATTGACAACGAACGAATAAGCAGAAGTGTAGAGTGGATCTGACAGAGATTATAACTTTATTGCTGCCTGGGTGCAATGGTAATATAGATCAACTGGAAAAACAAGCTGCATTTAAAACTATACAGAGAAAGCAAAACGGCTGCAATTTGTATCTGAAATTTCAGTTAATTTCTTGGTGATGTTACGGTAGTGCTATTATAATTTCTGCTGGGGTTATAGCTCCAGCTAGCACCACCTTAGCGCCGCCCCTGCCTCGTTCCTTAGTCCCTGTGTGCATTATCAGAGGTTAGTGAAGGTCTATGCAAATATAAGCCACCCTTTAAATCTGCGTTAGTGCGATTACCTTTCCTTGCGGAAGAAAGGAAGGAGGACAATAGGAAACGATGGAAAAAATACCTTCGCCCTTCAGAGCCTTTTAGAACAAAATGGGATGCGAAATGTGAAGACGCTTTTCAGTCACTGAAGTAGCCGCTGACACAAGTGTCTCTTCTGGCTGATAAGCCGTGTGGACAACATTGTCAGATGGACTCGTTAGGCCGAATGGTCAGCATCCATGTCTTATCAGTCCATGAATGGATGGAGGAAGTGGCCCAAGGATTTATCCACCTGAGTTCACTTCGACAGCAAGCTCGTCCTATTCTGTATTGGTGATACGGTCCATGCATGATATGGTGACACTTTTTCTTCAGTTCTATAGACATTGTGTATTTCTCCTGAGTAAATACAACTATAAAACATTCATTTAAGATCTCCACCATCTCTTTCAGCTCCATGCACTGATGACGACGCTGATCTCGCATTGTATGACAGAGCAACCCAATGACCTCTTTTAGCTCTGTAATTTCTGTCTTAAGAGCTCTCTTGCATTTCCTATGATCGTCATGTCTCTTCTGACCCTAACAAACAGTACATAATATAGGCCTCAATATCCCTCAGTAAGGGAAGTTACATAAACTGCTGACTTTGATTGTTATTCTGACAGGAATATGCAGATTCTGTACTCTTGATATTTCACTTTTGAGGATCTCTCTGTCTTTGACGTAAAAAAGAATATCCCTATAGACACCTGCCATATCTCCACTGATTCCATTAGGACTGGCCTTTCTCCAGTTTAATCTAACAACGAGTCTTATACTTTATAAATATCCTGAAAGTAATTGAATTATGATCCCATTTTCCAAAGTGCTCCACTGCACGGACTTCTGTCGTCTGCCCTGTCTCATTCCCCAAGAGGAGATCCAGAATCTGCTTCTCTCTTGTTTCGACTACATATTGATCAATGAAACTTTACTGAACACATTTGACAAATGTTATCCCATCCAACCCTTCTACAGTATGGGATCCCCAGTCAACAGGTGGAAAGTTAAAATCAACTACATTATAACATTATATTTCCTGAAACTGAATGCAATCTCGGTACAATATCGGTCCTCCAAATACGAGAGAATACAGGTGGAAGGGATCTACCACACAGAACCATCAACATATTCATCCTTTGTCGTTCATTATTTCCATCCATACAGATTCAGTAGACGAGTCCTGTAGTCCGTCCTGTTTCAGCACTACCAATGTATTTTTATTGACACCACTCCCTTTTTAGTACAACCTTCTATATCATGTCTAAATTATTGGAACCTCAAATCAATGAGCTCCCAGTCCTACCTCTCCTGCAACCGAGTCTCACTACTAGATAGCATGTACAACAGTACAGAACAGGAGCAGGCTCATAGATAGATAGATAGATAGATAGATAGATAGATAGATGGATAGATAGATATACTTTATTAATCCCGAGGGAAATTTGGTTTCGTTACAGCCGCACCAATCAAGAACAGAGCGTAAATATAGCAATACCAAAAATCCCAACAATCAAACAACAAAATGCAAACTATACCAGATGGAAAATAAGTCCTGGAGCAGTGTATTGGCTCAGGGTGTCTGACCCTCCACGGGAGGAGCCCGTTCGATGGCCACAGGCAGGAACGACCTCCCGTGCCGTCAAGTGTTGTATCACGGTGGAATGTGGCCGATGTCCAACAGTAAAAAGTTCAGTATCCAGCCTGCAAACAGGTTCCTCGATCGTAATATACTCCGGATTGCACCATCCGTTGTTAACCAGATCAGTAAGCACGAAACTCCTTTACGCTTACCGGTCTCAGTGCACTTCCGGTCAGCCGGAACGGTATTACCCACGGAACTCCTCTTCTCCAAAAGTCTCTGTTGTCTCGACCCGGTCCTCTTTCCTCGGCTTTGTGATCCCCTTCTGCATCCTCTGTGTGTTTACCTCCGGATTTCAGCAGGGCTTTCCGCCGCTCTGTTAGCTAAGCCGGCCGGGATTTGTTGGTCCGTGGAATACACAATACGGCCTTGCTTCTGTCCCGCGTGTCGAGCTGTAACCATTTCCAGCGCTAAAGAAAACCCAGATAAAACTCTCTCTACCAGTATAGAGAGGGTGCAGCTTCGTCGTGTTACCGTGAGAAAAAAAATACAAAAATACCGTAAATTAAAAAGTAAGAAGAAGAAAGTAAAAGAATAGTTCGGAACGGCTGTACCAGGCTGCATGCACGACAGGCGCATGCGCACTTTTAGGCCCAATATGTGTCGTACCAATAAAATTAGTAATCAAATGGTCAGCTAAGTTAATCGCTTCTACTTTCTGAATTCTTTATATTTCTTTGCCCTCTCCAAACCGTCACCCAGCTACCCGCCCCCTGCAACATAAGTGAGACAGCCTCCCTATAACTACTATATATCAACCCTTTGCTGTTCTGAATGATCCGAAGGTCATCCAACTCATGTTTCGTGTTGTTTACTGTAAAGAAATGCAGCCAGGTGCAGTTTTAACAAGTATTGCCATCAGGAATATCAGAGATCTTCCTGCTTCAGACATCCTGCAAAATGATCACAGCATATCTCTGGGAACCGTTCCCACTGTTCTACCTGTACAATAACAGAACGTCCCAGCCAGTGCCTCCTTAAGCCTAAAAAACAATTCTCCACTCTGACACCAACCATTCCCAAAATGGTTTCTCCGCTTGACGTTGAACTATTTTTATTGGCTTCTGCCAACTAGTTATTTAATCAAATTTTCAAGTAACAGTACACAGCTGTGCCTCTTTTACTGCAATGAAACAGCATCCCGAAACTCACCTAGTTATGTTTCTCCGAAATCTTGCTCTAAGATGTAGTTCAATATGTCTTCATGGTCAGCATAGAAATCCTGGACTGAATGGCCTGTTCCTGTTCTACTCCGTGCTCCACCAGTTACTGATGGGAAAAGAAAATCATGGTATTAGGAAGGTACAGAATATCACAAAATCTGATGTCAGAATATGAATCAGGGTAAAAAATGTAAAAATATCAAAGCTTGTGGCTCCTTATTTGAACACAAGGAGAGTTTGTAACAGGATAGTGGAGTGGACAGCACAAATAGAAACAACTGTCTTTGATCTAACAGTTATTTCAGAGAGAATTTTATAGGGTGACCGGGACTGGGTACTCAGTATTCTGGGATATTCAATGTTCAGCAAAAGGGAAAGGAGGAGGCTGTCGTTATTCACATCGTAGTGGAAGGAATAGATACAGATGTAGGGATGGTGTTGGGAAATGGGATTCTGTGGAAATAATGAAGACAGGGAAAAGGACACCAGGGTGCGAGTGGTCTCCGGACCCCCATCTGTTCCCTCTCCATGGGACAAAGGGGAGATTAATAGAAAATCGAGTTTAACAAGGCCAGAAGTGAGATGTTACGCTTTGAGAGATCAAACAGAAAAGATAAGTCGTTCTGGTACAAAGGGATTAAGTTCATAGCTCGCTGAGAAAGGTCACACCAATTGATATGGTGTTCTGAAGGTGTGCGCATACTTGCCTTTATTAGTCGAAACACTGAGTTCAATGTTATGATGCAGTTATGATGCAGCTTTATAAAACTGTTCAGGCTGCATTTGGAGCATTGCATTCAGAGATGGTCCCTCCATTTTAGAAACAATGTAGAATGTTTCTAAGTGTGCAGATTTCGTTTACAAGGATGCTTGCCAGAATATAAAGCATATTCTATGTAGACAGTTTGAAAAACTTGTGCTCTTTTTTTTCTTCTGGAGCAGTGGTGAGAGGAAATAAGATGAAATGTTTTAGTTTTGAAAGACATGGATAAACAGGTGGTATCTTTTATAACATAGAACATAGAATAGTACAGCACAGTACTGGCCCTTCGGCCCACAGTTTATCCAGCAGATAAATTTCCAACAGTAAAGGGGATGCATTTTACGCCGAAGATCGCTGTTCAGAGGAGGGGTTGTTGTCACACACAGGCAGTGGTGGAAGATTGGAAAATGCTGCCATGCACGTTTGTAGAGATAATCATATAGAGGTTGTTTAGAGGATCTCATATACGCACAAGAACGTGTGGAGATAGCAGGGATATGGACATTCTGTCGGCAAAAGGAATTAGCTCAGTTGAGCCTTTAATTAGTAGCTTAATTACTTTAGCACAGCATTGTGGTCTGAAGGGTCTGTTCCCATGTCGTATAAGGTATATTCTGAGTCATATTCACAACAGAAAATCTAATGGGACCAAAAGGAAATAGCATCTATTCCCAAAATACTGCCGTCCGTAGGAGTGCGGGTGGGAGGATGCGTTGTTGAAAGGAACTGGGTGGAACAAAAGTGAAGACATTGAAGTCAAAAGACACCATGTTCTAGTCAGGTCCCAGTGGAATGGAAAAAAACTCCGATGTCAGTTCAATGATCAAGTCTGGAAGACATAAATCAGTTAACTGTCATAATGTTGATTTCTCATCTGCTGTTGGCAAGATGCTGGAATCTGTGATCAGTACAGAAATAAATCATTTAGAAAACAATAAAGGAATACAATCAATTCAACATATTGGTGAAGAAAACACATGTTTGACACATCTAATAGAGTTCTTCCAAGATGTAAACCATTGCGCTGGTAGAAGGAATCTGTAGCTGTTTTGTATTTGGATTTTCAGAAAACATTTGACAAGGTGTCCCACTAAAGGCTAGTGCACAAGACCAGAGTTCACATTGGTGGCGGAAGTGTGCTAACATCCGATTGAAGACTGATTTTCATGTAAAAGACAGCAATCAAACTATGTCGCCACTTTAATGTTGCTGGGAACTTGGATCCCTAAATCGTTCTGCTCAGCAACACTGTTAAGGATCCTAACATTAACAGAGTGCTGTCACCTTGCATATGCCGCCTAAAGATGCAACACCTCATATGTATCTGAGTAAAACTCTTATCAGCCATTTCTCAGCCCATATTTGAAACTGAACTGTAACTGAACTATACCAATCTGTACTCTTTGTCAGTCTTCTATAGTACATACAACTCCACCAACTTGGTATTATTGATAAATATACGAACAAACGCATCTACATTTTAATTTATATGCATCATAAGCAACAGATGTGGCAGCACAGATCCCTGCAGAACACCACTAATCACAGATTTCCAGTTTGAATGCCCCTTCAGCCACTACACTCTGCCTAATATGCACAAGCCAGTTCTGAATCCAAGCAGCAATTAGCCAGAAACACCTCGCATTGTAATCTTCCAAATTAGCCTCCCATGAAGGACTTTGTCAAATGCCTGAATGAAATCCATGTAGACACCATCCTTTGCCCTACCATCATCAATCTCTCTCATTCCCATGTCAATAAACTCAATCAAGTTAGTAAGGCATGTCCTGTCTTACCAACCCTGGAGATCCTTCTTTTCAGCCTCTTTGCTAAAGCTATATACTCAGTGTGGGATCTCTTCCCGTTTTTTGACAATGTCATTGGTGTCAATTTGCCCATGACCTCTGGCAATTCATCTTTCCCCTTGACAATATCCTGCAGCTGCACCTATACACCCTAGGAGTTAGAACCCGAGAGGAAACACCCCATCCCGGTCTCTCTTTTTCGGGGCCACAGTATCTCCTGTCTGCCCTCCCCCCACTAACTACTGAGTCCCCTATCACCACCACACTGCCTGCATGTTCCCTTTTGCTGTGCCTCAGAGCCGGCCACAGTGCCACTGCTGCTTCTGTGCCCAGATGGGTCATCACCCCCATCCAAAGAGGTAAACTTGTTGCAAAGGGGAATGGACACAGGGGAACATCAGAACTTTATAGTCTCGTATTGATCTTAAAATAAATCGTAGAATCGGATACAGGGCAAAAGTCAGTTCTAGTCAGTGGACTCGGGCTGACTGTCTGAGGATTTTGCTTAAAAGCTGTGATGCTCTGACTTTGAAGAACTCAAACAGCAGGTCACAGGCTTAGTGTTCAATGGTGAGAATAAAAGGTGGCGGCACAGGTTTTCCTTCCATAGACTAAAGGCAAGCTGGATGGTGTATTGATTAGCCACTAGATGCTGTCCTTTGTATACATAGGTGACAACAGGAGGAAGACAGGGAAGTTATCGTGGTCAGGATCATGGAATTATCCATACAGATATGTCCTTCTGAGACCGAACCCTATTGCACGGATTTGATGCAAATTTTGCTCTTGGATGAGCAGCAGCCAGAGTCAGGACCAGATTCTGAGAGCATCACTCACCGATCCAGGTACCATTGCAGTTATTCCACTACAGTGGGTTGGCAATGTTTCGCTGCAAACGCGATTACACGCACAGAGTGCCGGTCTATCTTTGGGTCCTATCCTGGGGCTGTGGAACAACTCTCGGTGGAACCGGAATTATACCTAATTCCTGATTAGTCCACTAAGGAACAGCACTTTGGTCGTGGAGTATCCAGAGGGACGATATTACATTGGTACTAGGTGTTTAGATCTCGCACGCAACATGTACAAATGACCAAACATCTCTACTTAGTTGATCTCATGGTCCCTTTACCCACGGTCACTGGAACCAGCTGCTTCTGCATATTGAATCTGCACCAGGTCACAGTTCAGTTCCCGTGCAACTACGGACCATGTTATACAGCCTGATGGCCAGGAGCTGACTTACATTCTGAAATATTGACAGAGCGTTCCCGTTAAGATGTGAATTAATATTGTGGTAGTATTGGTTTTGCGTGACTTCATTTTCTTGGAGCATAGAAAAGTAAAAGTGATATTTGAGATTTTAAAGATTCATGAAGGTCATAGATGGATCATTGGAAACTGTTCTGTTTAACTGGAGAGGGCACATGCCTATGGGAAACTCCGGCGATGCAGGCGGAGAACCTAAGCAAGGACGGGATACATAATAAATGGTTGAATGTGAAGAAATACACAGGGACCCTGGAAAACATGAGGACAGATCTCGGAAGATAGCGGCTTAGATTAGTCGGTCAGTTAAGAATCGACGGAGACCTGACTTCATTGTGTGAAGGTACTAAATGACAGAGCAGGGAAATCAGTTGGAACCATAGAAACCCAAGTCTGGCCAAACCTGAAGCGCGGTGTACAGTCCTGGTCATTACACCACAGGGCCATACAGACACATCGACATTAAAATTGGGAGGAGGAATCCCCACGTTATTCCGCATTGTATTGTTGAACAGGATATGTATTCACAGACTGCATGTCCTTTTTTCAATATGCCTCAGTGCAATATCTCCATACCCATGGTCACTGGAATAATTAAATAAACTCCAATAGTGTAAATTAATAATCAGTTGTTTGCAAATACATTGTGGGTCGATGTTAACATTTCTGACTCATTGACTTTTGAAAACTAATCCAATATAAATCGCTTCATTCAAACTATCACTCTGTAGAATAAATAAGCATCAAGTAGAGGTAGTTTAGTATAGTTGTGAAAAATGGAGTTTCAACAGAAATGCAGGTACAGGTAATGACAATTCAATGCCGGAGTTATGGAAAATAATGCAGAAAGTGTACGATCCACATGCACTCACACTGTCCCATAGACTGATAGGTACAAAAAGAACCCCACACAATCACAGACAGGGACCCCACACTCTCACACTGTACCAGAAAATCCGTTTAATGATGAACAATTAGCCAACATAAACGTGAAATCTGTAAACGTGTCTACTCCTTGACAAAGCTCTGTCATTGTAAGTAAATCTCCGGCATTATTTCTATCCGATGAAACACTGCTGAAGTAATACCGAAGAATTTTAATATATTTGTCTTCAATCGGCTTAATATTTACATCACAGATGCAGATACGAAATACTGGAGGAACTTAGCAAGCCAGACAGCATCTAAGGAAAAGAATAAGGTCGACGTTTCGGGTCAACCGTGTTTCTCCACCATTTTGAGTGTGGTGCTAGGATTTCGTGCATCTGAAATTTTTCTCTTGTTCGTGATTTACATCAAAGATTGGCATTAAATTTAAGTGTTTGTTCAGGTGACCGTAACAAAGATCGTTATTCAGGGGTATAACAGTCCCTCTGGAGAGGTTTTTTTGTATTAATAAGGACCGCATTGAATGCATCAGCTGAAAGTGACTGCCGGAGATGTGAATTCAGGAGCAACAGAAATCACATACCGTCACCAAAATGGTGCATCCAGTCATCTGACGGGTAGAAGCCATTTACTATCCCTTTATTTCAGCCTTTGGGATTCCCGGTAAGCCTCAGTGTCAGCTGCCGTTGGTGGGAGTTGAAGTTTAATTCCAATGTTGTGATTGGAACTGAAGCTCCGGCAGCGTTCTCCCAGCCGATTGTGAACAATAATCGGATGTTCGGGTCTCTGTGTTTTTAGGCTTGTAGCAGCTGCACTGCATTTGCAAATATTCTGTTTATATGGGAGATTATACCAATTGATTGTCTGTATTTGTATGTGAGCGATTTTCTGAGTTAGGTACAATAATCAAACCGTGGATTGGTGTTAACTCTGCAGCAAATATTAGGAGATTATGTAACACGAAACTATGGTGGATTGGTAATTAATGTCTGTGCTGTGACTGAATATAAAGCAGCTAATGGCAACGCAATGAACTCGTTGCTGAGCCAATTAACACAACCGACGTGGTGCTTCATAGTTATCAATGCTGTGAAATGTATTCAATTATATCTAGTTCTGTCACTGTTACAGACATCTGATAACGGCACGGAGTTTGTTGCTGGACGTTCAATTACTCTCCACTGTTTCCCTGTGATGGATTCAGTGGGAGTTGTAATGTCTGTCTGTGAGGTTGTGTCAGACTGCGCTGTATCTATTGGAATCAGTCAATGTTCTGATCTAAAGTCAGTCAAGTGGCAAATGCTGGAATAGGAAACAAACTCGGGGAATGCTGAAAACACTACGCCCCAAGCAGCTATTATGAAAAGAGAAAAAGGTTAACACTCGAGTGAGGGGTCTCTCTGAGAACAGTTCTGTGGAGAGATCCTTCAAATATTTTTCCACATATTCTTTTTTGCCTAGTTGAGCGTTTCCAGCATTTCCTGTTTTTGTTCGGCTGTTCTGTCGCTGACAGGGATGTCCATAGAAATTGTTGATTGTCTAATGGAAGAAGCCCGCCATCAGCGTCCGGATTTATTCATTTCATCCAGACCAGACAGGAAAGGCGCCGGTAGTAAATGTTCCATTCTGTATTGACTGTGACGAGATCCATTGGCATGCAAAAGTTTGGGTACCCCTGGTCAAAATTTCTCTTACTGTGACTAGTTAAACGAGTAAAAGATAACCTGATTTCCAAAAGGCATGAAGTTAAAGATAACACATTTATTTAATATTTTAAGCAAGATTATTATTTTTTTTTTAATTTCCATCTTTTACAGTTTCAAAATAACAAGAAAGGAATAGAGCCCGAAGCAAACATTTAGGCACCCTGCATGACAGTACTTAGTAACACCTCCTTTCGCAAGTATCACAGCTTGTAAACGTTTTCTGTAGCCAGCTAAGAGTCTTTCAATTCCTGTTTGGAGGAATTTCGCCCATTTGTCCTTGCAAAAGGCTTCCAGTTCTGTGATATTCTTGGGCCATCTTGCATGCACTGCACTTTTGAGATCTATCGACAGATTCTCGATGATGTTTAGGTCGGGAGTCTGCGAGAGCCATGGCAAATTCTTCATCTTGCGCCTCTTCAGGTAGGCAATTGTGGATTTTGAGGTGTGTTTAGGATTATCATCCTGTTGTAGAAGCCATCCTCTTTTCATCTTCAGCTTTGTTTTACAGACAGTGTGATGTTTGCTTCCAGAAATTGCTGGTATTTTTTTTAGTTCATTCTTCCCTCTAACAGTGAAATGTTCCCCGTGTCACTGGCTGCAACACAAGCCCAAAGCGTGATCGATCCACCCCGTGCGTAACAGTTGGAGAGGGGTTCTTTTCATGAAATTCTGCACCTTTTTTTCACCAAACATACCTTTGCTCATTGCGGCCAAAAAGTTCTATTTCAACTACATTAGTACACAGGACTTGTTTCCAAAATGCATCAGGCTTGTTTAGATGTTCCTTTGCAGACTTCTGACGCTAAATTTTGTGGAGAGGACGCAGGAAAAGTTTTCTTCTGATGTTCCTCCATGAAGGTAATATTTGTGCAGGTGTCGCTGCACAGTTGAACAGTGCACCACCACTCCAGCGTCTGCTAAATCTTCCTGAAAGTCTTATGCAGTCAAACGGGAGTTTTGATTTGTCTTTCTCGCAATCCTACGAGCAGTTCTCTAGGAAAGTTTTCTTGGTCTTCCAGTCCTCATCTTGATCTCCACCGATCCTTTTAACTGCCATTTCTTAATTACATTACGAACTGAGGAAATGGCGAACTGAAAACGCTTTGTAATCTTCTTACGGCCTTCTCCAGCACTGAGGGCATCATTTATTTTAATTTTCAGAGTGCTAGGCAGCTGCTGAAGTGAACCCATGGCTGCTGATTGTTAGGGCAAGGTTTGAGAAGTCAGGGTTTTTCCAAAGCTTTGACATTTGCATCACCTGTCCTTTCCTAACGATGATTCTGAACAAGTCATAGCCCTTACAAGCTAATTAAGATGCGAGAAGTTGGTTAAATTTATCTGAGAGCTCAAATCACTTGGGGTGCCCAATCTTTTACATGGTGCTCATTTTCGTTTATCACTCTAACATTGTACACAACAAAAATAATACACTAATCTTGCTTCAAATGTTGAAAAAATGTTTCATTTTTAACTTTATAACTTTTGCAGATCAGTTCATCTTCTACTCACTTAACTATTCACAGTAACAGAAATTTTGACCCGGGGTGACGAAACATTTGTATGCTACTGTAGTAACATAGTTTTAGCTTTCTGCTGCCACTTCACATTTCGGTCATCAGTAAGGAATCCATATTCAGCTTATATTGACTTCATTTTATTGTGTAAACTCCCTCTCTGTCTCCGCCATCTCTGCGCCCTTTCTCGACCCTCCCACCGTTAAATGCAACAATACAGTGGATACGTTACAGGATCCCCTCAAACTGCTGTATTCGTTTCTGCTCAGTATTTTTTCAACTTAATGCTCCCTGTCTCTGTTCTAGCAAACTTGGTGGCGATTGTGATCCTGTCCCGGCGAAAGTGCGGTCTCTCCAAATGTGTCACTCGCTACCTGGTGGGAATGGCAGCGGCCGATCTCCTGGTCGTTATCGTGGATCCGCTGCTCAGGATGACTGCTCGGATTTATTTTCCCCGATCATTCCTGCGAATCACTCCTGTGTGCAGACTCGGTGTATGGTTGGTTGCTGCAAGCACTGTGAGTTCAGTCTGACTGACTGTCGCTTTCACCGTCGATCGATTTGTGGCTATTTGCTGTGAGAAACTGAAAACAAAATATTGCACCGAGAGAACGGCGGCTGTGGTTATCGGGACAGTGAGTGTGCTGGCCTGTTTGGAGACTGTTCCCTGGGGCTTTATATTCGGGCCTGCAGATATAATTGATGGCGTTCCCTGGGAATGTGTTTATACACTGAGCTACAAAAACTCTCCCTCATGGTTGATATTTGTGACATTTCATCGCATTTTAAACCCTTGTGTCCCATTCTTTCTGATGTTGCTGTTCAATATTCTGACTGTCAGGCGGATTCTAGCGGCCAGTCGAGCCCGCAGGGGGCTCCGGGGACAAAAGCGTGGGCAGAATAACAAGGACCGGGAGATGGAGAACCGACGCAAATCCATCGTTTTGCTCTTCAGCATAACCGCTAGTTTCATATTGTTGTGGGGAACATACGTGGTATTTTTAATCTATAGACGGAGCTTTGTTGATTCTTTCACGGATGCCCTTTACATCGCAGACCGCTCATCGGAAATGCTGCAGATTTTCAGTTCCTGCACCAACACGTGTATTTACTCCCTGACTCAGAGTAAATTCCGAGAAGAACTAAAGAATGCGGTGATACACCCATTGAATCAGGTTTTGAAACTCATGAAACGTTCGAAATAAATGCTGTAAAATATTACAATTCAGCTGCCTTCATGATTCCTATTCTATCCTAGGTTAAGCGAAACAATCTGATGAACCGTTACAAAGTAAACCTGCCAATGCACAAAGTACAGAAAACGCTACAAAATCAGATCCTGACGAAGGGGCTCGGCCGACGCGTTGACTCTTTACATTTTTCTGCACACAAATGCTGGAGGAACTCAGCAAGTCAGGTAGCATCTGTGGAAAAGATGAAACTCTCGATTTCGGGCCAAGACACTTCAACAGAGTCCTGTCAACTGTTTACTCTTTTCTATTTTGTGTGTGTTGCATTGGAGTTACAAAACAGATGTTTACAGCAGATCCTGACTACATCACTGGCCTCACCATCCCAGAGATATCCCCCCTGTGCCCTGCCCTGTTACATTGAATCTTGAGACGAATCTGTTTCCCCTGCTTTCCGGTTCTAACAAAACTTGCAGTATATTTTCGACCTATCGACCCTGCCACCTTGAACTATCTTCCTATAAGAGAATTTTAACTTTTGTTAGATTCGAACACAAAGTACCATCGCCCAGGAGGGGGGAGCTGGCGGTGGTCATTTGGGTTCTCACGTTTAACTGTTGTTTATTCCTTGGGGCACTTCTCTGTTTTCGTGGATGTTTGCGAAGAACAAGCATTTCCGGATGTATATTGTATACATTTCTTGACATTAAGTTGGACCTTTGCACCTTTGAACCTTCACCTGTCGCTACTTGAGCGATATAGAAATGGAGAAGGTCAGTGCAGGCAGGAGACATCGCGAGGGTGAGGGCGCGAAGGAGAATGCAAGACAAGTGCACGAGGGATGGCATGTGAGGAAGAGAGTGTCATGGAGATGACGTAAGAGTGTGCTCGAGGGAGTGCTCGTGAGGAAGAGGGAACGAGGGAGGGTGAGCGCGATAGAGCGACAGAAGGAGACATCACGAGGGGGAGATTGCAAATAAGTCATCGCGAAGCAGAGAGACAGAGATCGTGAGAGCGGATGAGACATTGTGAAGGAGTGAGCGTGAGGGCTGGGGGACGAAGGAGAGAGAGAGAGAGAGCGAATGAGACATCGCGAGAAAGAAGGGGCGAGGGAGAGCGCGCGAGGGAAAGAGTAGGAGGGGGATGACGTGAGAGTGAACGCGTGTGAGAGGACGTGCGGGAGGGACAGAGAAAGAGAGAAAGATAGAGAAATAATGAAGCAAAAGAGACGTCGTGAGGGAGACGGAGAGAGAGAGAGAGAGAGAGAGAACAGGCTGCATGATCATAACTATTATTTTAAATTTTATACTGCTACTACTGCAGACATTTGTTTTTCTTTGTGTGTTAAAATCAAAAATCATCTTCGTTCTTTTTACAGACGATGTGAAGTTTGCTTCCAGAATGTCCTGGTATTTAATCGAAATCGTTCTTCCCTCTACTAGTAAATGTTCCCCGTGCTACTGGCTGTAACACAGTCCCAAAGCATGATCGATCCACCCCTGTGCTTAACAGTTGGAGAGGGGTTCTTTTCATGAAATCTGCACCTTTTTTTTCTCCAAACATACCTTTGTTCACTGCGGCCAAAAATGTTCTATTGAAAAGACATCCTTAGTTCCTGTGTGTATTAGATTAGGAAGACACACAGTCCGGGTCTCGGCCGGAAACGTCGACTCCACCTCTTCCTTGAGATGTTGCCTGGCCTGCTGCGTTCACCAGCAACTTTTATGTGTGTTGCTTGAATTTCCAGCATCTGCAGAATTCCTGTTGTTTGCAGTCCTCTTTTATTGTCATTTAGTAATGCATGCATTAAGAAATGATACAATATTTCCTCCGGTGTGATATCACAACACACAGGACAGACTAAGACTGACAAAACTAACAAAACCACGTAATTATAATATCTAGTTACAACAGTGCAACAATACCATAACTTGTTGAAGGAGTCCATGAGCACAGGAAAAAGTTCAAAGTCTCTCAAATGGGACACGCAGACGGGAGAAGGAAGAACAACTCTCCCTGCCAGGCCCGACCACAGTCCGGCTCTGAGTCATCCGAAAACTTCGAGCCTCCGGTCAGCTCTTCGATACCGAGTACTGAGCGCCATCTCTGTCCAAACGATTCGACTTCAATCTCGTTCTCCAACAGCAGGCAATGACGGGGATTTTGAGGCCTTCCCTCCGGAAGATTCCCGACCGTGCAGTAACAACAGCAGCGAACTGGTGTTTCAGAAATTCTTCCAGATGATCCTCTTTGCTTTTACGTCTGTCTCCATCAAATCAGAATTGTCCACGGCCCCTATTTAACGGATACGATATCATTTTTCACCAGAGGACTGCGGACACGCGGCGCGCTGCTCTCGCTCCTCCCGCCTTTTATTGGAGGTTCGTGAAGGTCTATGCAAAAGTGAGCCACCTTTAAATCTGCGTTTGTCCCATTACCTTTCCTTGTGGAAGAAAGGAAGGAGGACGATAGGAGACGATGGTAAGAAAATACCTTAGCCCATCAGAGTCTTTTGTACCAAAATGAGATGCGAAATGTGAAGACGCTTTTCAATCGCTGAAAGAGCCGCGGACACAAGTGTCTCTTCTGGCTGATAAGCCGGTTGGAGAACATTGGCAGGTGGTCCTGTAAAGCCGAATGGCCAGCATCCATGCCTTATTACTCTATAAATGGATTAAATGAAGTGGCCCAGAGATTATTCCACCTGAATTCACTTTAAGGCAGCAAGTGCTTCCAGTTCTGTATTGGTGATACGGTACATGATATGGTGACACTTTTTCTTCAGTTCTATAGACATTCTGTATTTCTCCTGATGAAACACAACTATAAAACATTCATTTAAGATCTCCGCCATCTCTTTCAGCTCCATGCACTGATGACTACGCGGACCTCGCATTGTATGACAGAGCAACCCAAAGCCCTCTTTTAACCCTGTAATTTCTGTCTTAAGAGCTCTCTCGCATTTCCTACGGTCGTCATGTCTCTTTTGACCCTAACAGACAGTACGTAATATATACCTCAATATCTCTCAATAAGGGAGGTTACTCAAAGTGCTGACTTTGCTTGTTATTCTGACAGGAAAATGCAGATTCTGTACTCTTGATATTTCACTTTTGAGGACCTGTCTGTCTTTGGCGGAAAAAAAAAACAACCCCTATAGACACCTGCCATATCTCCACTGATTTCATTAGCACTGTCCTTTCCCCAATGTAATCTAACAACCAGTCTTATACTTTATAAATATCCTGAAAGTAATTGAATTATGATCACATTTTCCAAAGTGCTCCACTGCACGGACTTCTGTCGTCTGCCCTGTCTCATTCCCCAAGAGGAGATCCAGAATCTGCTTCTCTCTTGTTGCATATTGATCAATGAAACTTTACTGAACACATTTGACAAATGTTATCCCATCCAACCCTTCTACAGTATGGGATCCCCAGTCAACAGGTGGAAAGTTAAAATCAACTACCTTTATAACATAAACACGAGGAATTCTGCAGATGCTGGAAATTCAAGCAACACTCATCAAAGTTGCTGCTGAAAGCAGCAGGTCAGGCAACATCTCTAGGAAGAGGTACAGTCGACGTTTCAGGCCGGGACCCTTCGTCAGGACTAACTGAAGGAAGAGCTAGTAAGATGTTTGAAAGTGGAAGGGGGAGGGGTAGATCCAAAATGATAGGAGAAGACAGGAGGGGGAGGTATGGAGCCAAGAGCTGGACAGGTGATTGGCGAAAGGGATATGAGAGGATCATGGGACAGGAGGCCCAGGGAGAAGGAAAAAGGGGGAGGGGGAAAACCCAGAGGATGGGCAAGGAGTATAGTCAGAGGGACAGAGGGAGAAAAAGGAGAGCGAGAGAAAGAATGTGTGTATATAAATAACGGATCGGGTACGAGGGGGAGGTGGGGCATTAGCGGAAGTTAGAGAAGTCAATGTTCATGCCATCAGGCTGGAGGCTACGCAGCCGGAATATAAGGTGGTGTTCCTCCAATCTGACGAAGGGTCCCGGCCTGAAACGTCGACAGTACCTATTATTAGAGATGCTGCCTGACCTGCTGCGTTCACCAGCAACTTTGATGTGTGTTACCCTTATAACATTATATTTCCTGCAACTGAATGTAATCTTCTAACAATATCGGTCTTCCAAATACGAGAGAATACTGGTGGAAGCGATCTACCACACAGAACCATTAATATATTCATCCTTTGTCGTCCCTTAGTTCCATCCATACAGATTCAGCAGACGAGTCCTGTAGTCCGTCCTTTCTTAGCACTACCAAGATATTTTTATTGACACCTCTCCCTTTTTTGTACAACCTTCTATATCATGTCTAAATTATTGGAACCTCAGATCAATGAGCTCCCAGTCCTACCTCTCCTGCAAGCAAATCTCACTAATAGATAGCATGTAGAACAGTAGAGCACAGGAGCAGATTCTTAGACCCAATATGTGTCGTACCAATAAAATTAGCAATCAAATGGTCAGCGAAGTTAATTGCTTCTGCTTTCAGAATTCTTCAAATTTCCTTTCTCTCTCCAAACGGTCACCTCGCTACCAGCCTCCTGCAACCTAAGTGTGACAGACTCCCTATAACTACTATCTATCAAACCTTTGCTCTTTTGTAATGATCCGAAGGCCATCCAACTCATGTTCCCTGATTTTTTTTTTTCTGTAAAGAAATGCAGCCGGGGCAGTTTTCACAAGTGTAGCCATCAGGAATAATAGAGGTCTCCCTGCTTCAAACATCCTGCAAAAGGATCAAAGCAGATTTCTGGGATCAATTCTCACTGTTCTACCTATGCAATAACTGAACGTCCCAGCCAGTGCCTCCATAAGCCAAAACAGCAATTCTCCACTCTGACAGCAACCATTCCCAAAAAGGTTTCTCCACTTGACGCTGAACATTTTTTTATTGGCTTCTGCTAATTAGTTATCCAATCAAATTATCAAGTAACATTACACAGCTGTGCCTCTTTTACTGCAATGAAACAGCATCGTGAAACTCACTTCTTTATGTTGCTCCGACATCTTGCTCTAAGATGTAGTTCAAATGACTTAATGGTCAGTACAGGAATCCTGGACTGAACGGCCTGTTCTTGTGCTGCTCTGGGCTCCACCAGTTACTGATGGGAAAAGAAAATCAGAGTATAGGAATGTACAGAATATCAGACAATCTGATGTCAGAATATGATTCAGGGTAAAAAATGTAAAAATCTCAAAGCTTGTGGATCCTTCCCTGAACATATGGAGCATTTGTAACAGGATAGTGTAGTGGACAGCAAAAATAGAATCAACTGTGTTTGATCTAAAAGTTATTTCAGCGAGAAAGTTGTAAGGTGATGGGGACTGGGTACTCAGTATTCTGGAATATTCAATGTTCAGCAAATAAGAAAGGGGGAGAGGGTCCTTGTTCACATCGTAGTGGAGAGGAATGGATACAGATGTAGGGACGCTGTTCGGAAATGGGATTATGTGGAAATAATGAAGACAAGGAAAAGGTTATCTGGGTGCGAGTCGTCTCCTGAACCCCACCTGTTCCCTTTCAATGGGACAAAGCAAGACTGCGGAATAACAAACGGAGGTGAGAGGGGAACGATGTTTGTCATGGGTGATTTAATCTGTACATTAATTAAGTTCGTCCAAGTGGCAAGGTACAGTCTGGGTCAGGGACTATTCTTCTGGTGTTGTGTAAGAGAATCTGTCCAGGAATAGGCTGTTGCCGATATTTTTTTTTCCAATCAGTTATACAATTATAAGATAACTTTTGGTGAAAGATGCCGAGGGGAAAGCAAAAAAAAAAAAAAAAACATGTGAAATTCCGGACACAGTTTGATGGAGAACACACTTTGCCAATGCCAGCAAACTAAGTAAGTGCACTTAAATAGGTGTGAATGTGGAGTTTTCTGTGGTGGACAGTGTAAATAGGCTCAGGACAGGTCAGTGTGTGAGCAGTGGCCAATGTTTAAACAACTAAATCATAAGACTGAGAAGACATTGATCCAAATTAAACAGCGTGATTCAGGGGAAAGATGCACCATGTGCGATGAACAAAAGAGGTGAAGGAGAATATCAAATTCACATTAGCTACTGTAAACTAAGTGACCAGAGAAAGAGGTAGACAAGAGGACAGGAAACCTTTCAGGAACCAGCAGCAGGCGATGCAAAATCTAAATTTAACAGCGAAATGCAGATTTGGGTAGAGAAATGTAAAATTGAGTTTAAAAAGGTCAGAAGTGAGATGTTACACTTTGAGAGATCAAACAGAAAAGGCCAGTCGTTCTGGTACAAAGAGACCAAGTTCATAGCTCCCTGAAAAAGGTCACACCAATTGATATGATGTTATGATGGTTTGTAGTTTTATCACTCGAAACACTGAGTTCAATAATCAGTCAGTTATGATGCAGCATTATAAAACTGTTTAGGCTGAATTTGGATTATTGCATTCAGAGATGGTCCCTCCATTGTAGAAACAAAATAGAATGTTTCGAATTGTGCAGATGAGGTTTACAAGGATGCTTGGCAAAATATGAAGCATATTCTATGTGGACAGTTTGACAATCTTACGCTGTTTTGTTTTGTTTTTTTTTTGTTTTAGAGCAGTGGTGAGAAGAAAGAAGATGGAATGCCATAGTTTTGAAAGACATGGATAAGCAACAGGTATATTTTATCCAGGAGAGAAATCCCTAATAATAAAGGGGATGCATTTAACGCAAAAGAGCAATGTTCAGAAGAGGTGTTGTTGTCACACACAGGGAGTGGTGGATGATTGGAATATGCTGCCAGGCACTTTGGGAGAGGTTGTTAAGAAGATCTTACCTGCGCACAAGAGTGTGTGGAGATAGTAGGGATATGGACGTTCTGTTGGCAAAAGGAATTAGCTCAGTTGAGCCTTTACTTAGAAGCTAAAATGCTTCAGCACAGCATTATGGTCTGAAGGGCCGGTTCCCATGCCGTACTAAGGTATATTCTGAGACATCATTCTGACAGAAAATGTAATGGGACCAAAAGCAAATATCATCAGTTCCCAACATACCGTGGTCCGTAGGAGTGCGGGGTTGGAGGATGTGTTGTTGAAATGAACTGGGCGGAACAAAAGTGAAGACATTGAAATGAAAATAAACCATGTTCCAGTCAGGTCCCAGTGGAATGGAAAATCTCAAAAGTCACCTCATTGTTCAGGACTGGAAGACAAAAAAAACTGTTAACTGTCAACCTGTTCATCTCACATCTGCTGTTGGCAAGATGCTGGCATCTGTGATCAGTACAGAAATAACAAGTCATTTCGAAAAGTATAAAAACATAAAATTAAATCACCATAGTTTGGTGAATATAACTCATATTTGACACAACTAATGGAGTTCTTCCAAGATGTAACCCATGGCGTTGATAGAAGGAATCTGTAGCTGTGGCGTTTGGATTTTCAGAAAGCATTTGACAAGGTGTCCCAGGAAAAGCTAGTGCACAAGACCAGAGGTCACATTGGTGGCGAAAGTGTGCTAACATCCGATTGAAGACTGATTTTTATGTAAAAGACAATAATCAATCTGTGTCCCCACTTTAATGTTGCTCGCAACTTGGAACCCTAAATCTTTCTGCTCAGCAACACTGTTAAGGATCCGAACATTAACAGAGCGTCGTCTCCTTGCATATGCAGCCCCAAGAAGCAAAACCTCTGTTACGTAACCGGCAGCAATGAGCATTAATCGAGACATGTTTTATAAAAACAACCAAACATTTATTAAACACATATAAACGATAAGGGAAACAGAAAACAAAGGAGGAAAACTTTAACCGTCGGTTAAATCGGTACGCAGCCGTTCATCAACTCCACGCGGCTATGGTTCTTAAAGCGTTAAATGCGAAAACAGTTCTTAAAGCGATACAGTCCGATATAGTTCTTAAAGCGATAACTTGGAAAGTCCAACAGTTTTACACATTCAATTGGGAGAGACTTCTCTGGAAAACGATTTCTTTCCTTTACTGCCGGGTCTGTCCACAGGATTCCCGATGCCGAAAATAAACAGTTTAAATCCACTGACCTTAAATTCCTTTCAGAGAGAGAGAGCCGTTCTCATTGCGCTATTGCAAGAAGTATCTCAATGCAGGTTTTCTTCAACGAAAACTCAATAAGGTCGATTCTTTATTAAACTGCTAAACGATGCCGACTGCTCTCGATCCTTCACTTGGATGAATTCTTCACTCTCCCTTCAAAACTGTCGGAATTGAGTAAATTGGCACTTCCAGGCACAGATTTCCAGTCCAATAACACAATATCTTGTAAGGGAACGCACCTTCCGTTTTAAAAATAAAATTGCGTCACAAAAACAAACACGCAACAGAAACGGAGGCACAACACGTTCTACCTAGAAATCTACAAACTCAAAAACCCACTGCGTCACCTGAGTCCACCCTTATATCGTCACGGGGCACATGTCATCCCGTGACCTCACAATAGCGGGAAAATCACATCAGGTGACCTCCAAAAGACCATTACAGCATTCTCACAAAAAAGAAAACAGATCTCCTTGAGCACGTAACACCTCACATTTATGAGTAAAACACTTATCAGCCATTTCTCAGCCTATATTTGCAACGGAACTGTAACCAAACTATACCAATCTGTACTCTTTGTCAGTCTTCTATTCTACATACATATCCACCAATCTTGGTATTATTGAGAAATACACGAACCAATACCTGTACATATTCAATTATATACATCATAGACAATAGATGTTGCAGCACAGATCTCTGCGGAATACCACTAATTACAGATGTCCAGCTTGAATTCCCCTTCAGCCACTACACCCTACCTACTGTGCACAAGCCAGTTCTGAATCCGAGCAGCCATTAGCCACAGACATCTTGCATCGTAATCTTCTGGATTAGCCTCCCATGAGGGACTTTGTTAAATGCCGGAATGAAATCCATGTAGATACTATCCTTTGCCCTAATCTCATCAATCTCTCACATCCCCATGTCAATAAACTCAATCAAGTTCCTAAGGCACGTCCTGTCTTACCAACCCTGGAGATTCTTCTTTTCAGGCTCCTTTCTAAATCTATATTCTCAGTGTGGGTTTTCTTCTCGTTTTTTTGACAATGTTATTGGTGCCAATTTGTCCCATGGCCTCTGGCTGTTCCTCCTTCCCCTTGACAATATTCTGCAGCTTCCCCTTTGCACCCTACATCCTTGCGCCCAGAAGGCAACACCCCACCCTGGCGTCTCTTTTTGCGGCCACAGTATCGCCTGTCTGTCCCCACTAACTACTGAGTCTCCTATCACTACCACACCGCCTGACATTTCCATTCTGCTGTGCCTGAGAGCCAGCCACATTGCCACTGCTGCTTCTGTGCCCAGATGAGTCATCACCCCTACCTAAAGAGGTATACTTGTTCCAGAGGTAAATGGGCACAGGAGAACATCGGTATTTGTTTAGTCTCGTTTTGATCTTAAAGAATTTCGCAGAATCGGGTACGGGCAGAAGTGCTTTATAGTCAATGGACTCCGGCTGACTCGCTGAGGATTTTGCTTAAAAACTATGATGCTCTGACATTGAAGAACTCAGATAGCAGGTCACAGGCTTAGTGTCGATGGTGGGAATGAAAGGTGGCGACACAGGTTTTCTTTCCATAGACCAAAAGCAAGCTGGATGGTGCATTGATTGGCCACTAGATACTGTCATTTGTGAACATGGGTGACAGCAAGAGTGAACAGGGAATGGAAGATACGGAAGTTACCGTGATCAGGATCGGGGACATATCCACGACAGATATGTCCTTCTGAGACTGAGACCGATTACACCGTTAGAATCCAATTTTGCTCTTGGATGAGGAGCAACCAGAGTCAGTACCGGATTCTGAGAGCATCACTCACCGATCCAGGTAACATTGCAGTTGTTCCACTGCAGGTGGGTGGCAATGCTTTACTGTAAATGCGATTACACACAGAGAGTGCCGGTCTGCCATTGCGTCCTGCAATTTCCGGCTCCATGACTTCTGAAGTACTAATCCAATATAACCAGCTGCATTCATACTGTCATTCTGTAGAATAGATAAGTATCAGCTGGAGGTAGTTTAATACGGTTGTGCAAAATGTGGTTTCAACATAAGTGTGTGCTCGGCTAGAATAGAGTTAAAGGAGTCAAGAACAGTTAAAAATTAGAAACTGCTGGGATAGAATTTAGGGATTGGTCAGAATCGGCCGAATCCGTTTATTGACGATTAATTAGCCAACATAAAAGTGAAATCTGTAAGTGTGGCTGCTCCGTGACGAAGCTCAATCATTGTAATTCAAACTGCGGTATTATTTCTACCCGATGAGACACTGCTGAAGTAATGCCCAAGATTTTAAATGTATTTGTCCTTAAACGGCTTAATATTTACATCAGAGAAACAGATACAAAATGCTGGACAAACTCAGCAGTCCAGGCAGCATTTAAGGAAAAAAATACGATCGACGTTTCGGGCGTAACATGTTCTTTCAGTATTTTGTGTGTGTTGTTTGGATTTCCTGCATCTGCAGTTTTTCTCTATTGGTATTAAATTGAAACGTTTGTTCAAGCGAACGGGACTAACAAAGATAGCCAGGAGTATAACAGTATCTCTGGAGACTGATCCTCTCTATAAAGGGCCGTTTTGAATGTCTCAGTTCGAAGTGACTGCCGGAGTTATGAATTCAGGAGCATCAGAAATTACAGCTTCTCTCTGAAATGGTGTATCCGGTCATCTGGCCGTTTACTGTTTACTATCCTTATGCAGAAGCTGTTTACTATCCTTTTATTTCAGCCTTTGGAATTCCCAGTAAGCCGCAGTGTCGTCGGCCATCGGTGGGAGTTGAAGTTTAATTCCAATGTTGTGATTGGAACTGAACGGGTCCGGCAGTATTCTCCCAGCCGTTATTGATCAAAATAGGATGTTCGGGTCTCTGTGCTTTTAGTCTTGCAGCAGCTACACTGCATTTCAAAATATTGTGTTTATAAAGCCCGCGGAGATGATACCAATTGATTGTCTGCATTTGTATGTGAGCGATTTTCTGAGTTAGGTGCAGCAGTCAACTATTGACTGGCAGTTACACTGTAGCAAACGTGATGAACTCTGTATTGTAACACGAAACTGTTGTGGATTTTTAAACTGCGATATAACTGAATATAAAGCAGTAAATGGACAATGCAATAAACTCGTTGCTGAGCCAATTAACACAACCGACGTGGTGCTTCATAGTTATCAATGCTGTGAAATGTATTCGATTATATCTAAATCTGACACCGTTACAGACATCTGACTACGGCGCCGTGCTTGCTGCTGGATGTCGAATTCCTCTCCCTTACTTCCCTGGGGTGGATTCTGTGGGAGGCGTCATGTCTGTCTGTGAGGTTGAGACAGACTGCGCTGTATCTGTTGGAATCAGTAAATACTGTGCTGTAAAGTAAGTGATGTGGCAAATGCCGGAATAGGAAGCAAACCAAGCAGCTTGTATGGAAAAATAAACTCGTGTCAGTTGTCTCTCTGAGAACAGTTCTGAGGAGAGATACTTTATCTGTTTTTCCAGATATTCTGTTTCGTCTGGATTAACGTTTACAGCATTTCCCGTTTTGTTACATCCTTCGGTTGTTCTGTCACTGACAGGGATCTCCATGGAAATTGATGATTCCCCGATGGAATTATCCGGCCAACAACGTCCTGATTTATTCATTTCATGCAGACGAGACGCGGATATTGACTCTGAGGAGGTTGTTACAAAGTTTTAGCTCTTAGCTTCCACCTCACATTTTGGTCATCAGTAAGGAATCCGTATTCAGATCATATTGACTTTATTTTACTGTATAAACTCCCGCTCTATCTCCGCCAGCTCTGCGCCCTCTCTGGACCCTCCACTGCTAAATGCAACAATAAAGTGGAAATATTACAAGATCGCCTCAAACACCTGTATTGGTTTCAGTTCAGTATTTTCTCAACTTGCTGTTCCCTATCTCTCTTTCTGCGAACTTGGTGGCGATCGTGATCCTGTCCCGGGGAAAGTGCGGTCTCTCCAAATGTGTCACTCGCTACCTGGTGGGAATGGCAGCGGCCGATCTCCTGGTCGTTATCTGCGATCCGCTGCTCAGGATGACTGCTCGGATTTATTTTCCCCGATCATTCCTACGAATCACTCCTGTGTACAGACTCGTCAGGTGGTTGGTTTCTGCAAGCACTGCGACCTCAGTCTGGCTGACTGTCGCTTTCACCATTGATCGATTTGTAGCTATTTGCTGTGAGAATCTGAAAATAAAATATTGCACCGAGAGAACGGCGGCTGTTGTTATCGGAACAATGAGTGTGCTGGCCTGTTCGGAGGCTTTCCCGTGGCTCTTTGCATGCCGGTCTGCAGAAATATTTGTTGGCGTTCCCTGGGAATGCGTTTATACACTGAGCTACAGAAACTCTCCCTCATGGTTGATATTTACGATATTTCATCGTATTTTTAACCCTTGTTGCCCAATCTTTCTGATGTTGCTATTCAATACTGTGACTGTCAGGCGGATTCTAGCGGCCAGTCAAGCTCGCAAAGGGGCTCCGGGGACAAAAGAGTGGAGAGAATGACAAGGACCGGGAGATGGAGAACCGAAGCAAATCCATCGTTTTGCTCTTCAGCATAGCCGGTAGTTTCATATTGTTGTGGGGAACATACGTGGTATTTTTTATCTATAGACGGAGTTTTGTTGATTCTGTCACGGGTGCCCTTTACATCGCAGACGGGATATCGGAAGTGCTACAGATTCTCAGTTCCTGCACCAACACGTGTATTTACGCCCTGGTTCAAAGCAAATTCCGAAAGGAACTAAAGAATGCCGTGAAATACCCACTGAATCCGATTTTGAATCTCATGTAACGTTAGAAAGAAATGCTGTAAAGTATTACAATTCATCTGCCTTCATGCTCCATATTCTATTCCCCCACTTGTGGGTAAATGGAAACGACGTTTTGAGTAGAGTTACAAAACAAATTTGCCGATGTATGAAATACCAAAAAAAAACAACACGCACACAACATTTGATCCTGACAAATGGACTCGCCGAGACGTCGACTGTTTACTACTTTTCACACAGAAAATGCTGGAGGAACACAGCAGGCCAGGCATCATCTGTGGTAAATAGGAAACTGTCGACGTTTCCGGCCAAGACCCCCATCAAAGTTCATTCTATTAAATTTTGTGTGTGTTGCTATAGAGTTACAAACCATTTGCTTACAGCTGATACGACAGCATCACTGGCCTCACCATCCCAGAGAAATTCCCTTTGCAATCACGCCCCGCCCTGTTAAATTGAAGCTTGAGGCAAACCTATCAGTCTCTGCTTCCCCGTTCTGACAACATTGTCTGATCTTGGAGTATATTTTCGTCTGTATCAACCACTCCTCCCCGCGTCATAACCCGTCCTTTCCTTCACCTTCTTTATTTTTCTGTTTCTCTAACTGTAGGTTCCCCTTCTCACTGACACCTTGAACTATCTTCCTGCAAGAGAATGTTAACGTTTATTAGAAGTTGAAGACAAAGTACCATCACCCGTGGGAAGAGCTAGCGGGAGTCATTTGGAGTTCGCAACTTTAACTGCCGTTCATTCTTTGGGGCACTTCCCTGTTTTGGTGGATGTTTGCGAAGGTAAAGCATTTGACTATGTATATTCTATACATTTTTCTGACATTGATTTAGACCTTTGCACCTTTAGACCTTCACTTGTAGCTCTGTGAGAGATACAGAGATAGGGAAAGTGAGCATGACCAGGCGACAGCGCGAGGGCTGAGGGCGCGAAGGAGAGAGCGACTGAGACATCGCGAGAAAGAGGGCGCGAGGGAGTACACGTGAGGATGACGGTGCCATGGAGATGATGCTAGAGAGCGCGAGGGAGCGTGCATTGATGGACATGTTACGAGCGAGGCTGAGCGCGAGGGAGAGTGATAGGAGACATCGCGAGAGAGAGATAACAAATGAGACATATGAGGGAAAGAGAGACAGAGAGATAGTGAGAGCGGATGAGGCATCGGAAGAAAGAGAGCGCGCGAGGGATAGGGCACGAGGGAGATGATGTGAGAGTGAGCGCGAGGGAGAGGGCGTGCGTGAGGGACAGAGAAATAGAGAATGAGAGAGAGAGAGAGCGATAGTGAAGCGACTGAGATTTAGTGAGGGAGACTGGGAGAGAGAGAGAGAGAACAGGCTGGGTTATACTGTCTGATGTATGTTTCGCTTTCACCACTAAGATCGGCTCTATTCGTGGATGATAAGTGTTATTTTGAATTATATATTGCGACTAGAGTAGACATTTGTTTTTCTTTCTGTATTAAAATCGTACGAGTTCCAAAGAAGTATTTTGTTTCAACAAGTGTGCAGGCTCCTTTGTTTTCGAATACGTATGTAAGTACCCTGATCTGAATCAAAAAAAGGGTAAATGAATGAATTTTGAAACAGTTTTCATTACAAAGAGGCTACTAGAAAGCACATGAGTATGGACGGTATGGAAGGATAAGAATCACATGTAGCGAACACTAGCCGCGGTGGGACTGGGGTGGGGGCGGTGGTGTGGGGACGCAGACAGGGGTATGTGTGGAAATGAGTGAGAATGCAGGACAGTGCATTACCTCCATCATGCCAGGGCCAAGGACGTCTATGAGAAGGTTGGGGCCATCGTGAAAGGGCAGAATGACCAGCCAGAGGTCATGGTCCTTATTAGAACTAACAACAGAGATACAATTTCTGCAAAAAGAAATAAGGGAGTTGGGCAGAAAGCTAAGAAGTAGGACGCTGGGTAGTGATTTCAGCACTGCTTCAGGTGCCACATGGTTGCGAGGTAAGAAATGATAAATAGGTACAGTTAAATGCGAGGCCACGGTCTGTTGAAGAACAGAGGGCAGCAGAAACAGAGATCATTGAGCGCTATTCCAGGATAGGTGGGACTGGAGTAAGCAGGATGGGTTACTAATGCGGAACTAATATTCTCACAGGGAGGTTTGCTGGAACCACGCTGCTGATTTTTATCAGGTGGCATGTGAAGGCGGGGTTAGGACCTAGAGCTGCAGGTCATTAAGTATCATTGAGCGGAAGGTAGAGATGAAATCGAGGAACATCCACAGGAAGTCAAGATGGGGCCTCGTTAACAAGCATAGTGGCACCAAAGGGCGTAAGTGTGTTTATTTCCGTGCAGAGTGTAGAACAGTAACAGAGGAATGTAAATTTGTGGAAGGCAAATTACAGCAGAATTGGGCAGAAGTCATAGAGACTAGTCAGGGAGCCAATGTTACTGGTTAAGTCTATGTCTGCATGTGAGAGTCACTTAAATTTCAGCTGGTCAGAATTCAGGATTTCCTAGTCCCTGTGAGGAAGGTGGAGAAGGACAGGGTCGTTCAAGAACTTAGGATGATGAGAAATATTACATTTGTTTAAAATGATAGAGCAGTCATATGTAAGGTTTTGGAAGATGAAATTGGATAGGAATATTCTCTGGCATTTTGATACTAAAGAGGAGCTACTGTTGGGTCTGTCAGTCCATTTAGGTGGGTAAATCCTTTGGGCGATTTTGTCCATTGGGGGACACAGAGCGCATACAGCTAAACATGATGTTTAAACTGTGTACTGTAAGGACACAGGTCCTAACAACATCTGACCTATTCCGCAAGGGGAGGGGAGGGTCCATCAATACATATGAGACTGCTCAAGAAAAGTCAGCAGTACAATACCGGAGCAATGAACTTTATAATATCTAGACCTTCACTACCAGGACACAGAACTATAAAACTCTCAGCACTGTGCAGTGATCACACGGACCTGGGCACACCCAGCACTGTACTCCACCGTTAAACACTGGGGCAACCAAAGCACTTCAAGGATAGAGACCTGTACAACCCAGATACCGGACTGCTATTCATGGACATTATCAAGGCACTTCTTCCCACTGGGTATCTTTCAGGATGTAACTGAAAGTTGATAAAGGAGAACCTTGAATGAAGTGTATTTCAACTTTCAAATGCTAGTGGCAAAAAGATGGAACAAATATGTAGGCAGAGTATGGAATGTTGCAAAAGCAACAAAGTGGTGTGTGACTGAAATTTCCCCAATATTGACTGAAATTCTCTTAGTGTGGAGACTCAGATTGAGCGGAATTTAGAAACATAAAAACACAGAAAATATACAGCAAAATACAGGCCCTTCGGCCCACAAAGCTGTGTCGAACATGTCTCCACCTTAGAACTACCTAGTCTTTATCCATAGCCCTCTATTTTTCTCAGCTCCATTTATCCATCCATGAGTCTCTTAAAAGGCCCTATCGTTTCTGCCTCCACCACCGGGGCCAACAGCCCATTCCACGCACTAACCACTCTCTGCGGAAAAAAAAAACACTTACCCTGACATCTCCTCTGTACCTACTTCCCAGTACCTTAAAAGTATGCCCTCTCGCGCGAGCCAATTCAACCCTGGGGAAAACCTCTGACTATCCGCACAATTAATGCATCTCATTATCTTATGTACCTCTATCAAGTCACCTCCGATCTCCGTCGCCCCAAGTAGAAAAGGATGAGTTCACTCAACCTATTTTCATAAAGCATGCTCCCCAATCCAGGCAACATTGTTGTAAATCTCCTCTGCACCCTTCTACGGTTTCCATGTCCTTCCTGTTGTGAGGCGACCAGAAATGAACACAGCACTCCAAGTGGGGTCTGGCCAGGGTCCTATATAGCTACAACATTACCTCTCGGCTCTTAAACTCAATTCCACGACTGATGAAAGCCTGAGTTATCTCTACTTCCTTTTTTGAAAAAGTGAACAGCATTGGCAACACTCCAGTCCTCCAGAACCTCTCCCGTCCTGATTGATGATGCAAAGACCATCCCTTGAGGATCACAAATCTCCTCTCTCGCTTCCCACAATAGCCTGGGGTACATCTCGTCCGGTCCCCGTGACTTATCCAACTTGATGCTTTCCGAAGGCTTCAGTACATCATTTTTCTTAATATCTACATTGTCAAGCTTTTCAGTCCACTGCAAGTCATCCCTAGATCGCCAAGATCTTTTTCCGTATTGAACACTGAGGCAAGGATTCATTAAGTACCTTCGCTATTTCGTCCGGATCCAACATACTTTCCCATCGTCACACTTGATTAGTCCTATTCTCTCACGACTTATCCCCTTGCTCTTCACATACTTGTAGAATGCTTTTGGTTTTCTTTAATCCTGTCCGCCAAGGCCTTCTCACGGCCCCTTCTGGCTCTCCTGATTTCATTCTCAAGCTCCTTCCTGCAAGCCTTGTAATCTTCCAGATTCATATCATTACCTAGTTTTTTGAACCTTTTGCAAGCTTTTTTTTTTCCTTTCTTTTTGATTAGATGTACAGCAGCCTTTGTGCACCACGGAAATTGTACCGCACCATCTTTTCCATGTCCTATTGGAACGTAGCTACTCAGAACCACACGCAAATATCCCCTGAACATTTGCCACATTTCTTTGGTACGTTTCCCTGAGAACGTCTGTTTCCAATTTATGCTTTCAAGTTCCTGTCTGAGAGCCTCATTGTTTCCTTTTCTCAATTTAAACGTTTCCCTAACTTATCTGTTCCTATCCTTCTCCAATGCTATGGTAAAATAGATAGAATTGTGATCACTGTCTCCAAAATGCTCTCCCACTGAGAGACCAGACAAGGTTCATTTCCCGATACCAAATCAAGGACTGCCTCTTCTCTTGTAGGCTTATCTACATATTATATCAAGGAACCTTCCTGAACACACCTAAGAATCTCTAATCTCACACCACAACAACCCTGTTATTATTACTCCTTTCCAAAATCTGTCTCCCTGTCTGCTCCTCGATGTCCCTGTTACTATTGTGTGGTCTATAAAAAAATCACTCAGTTGAGTTTTTGAATCCTTCCATGACTTCCTCCTTTTCTTCAGCCATGACACTATCTCCGATCAACAGTGCCATGCCCCCACCTCTTTGGCCTCCCTCCCTATCCTTTCTGAAACATCTAAAGCTTGGCATTTGAAGTAGCCATTCCTGCTCCTGCACCATCCAAGTCTCCGTAATGGTCACAACATCATAGCTCCAAGTGCCAATCCACTCTCTAACTCATCCGCTTTATTCATGATACTCCTCCCATTAAAATAGACCCATCACAACCATCGGACTGGCGACGTCCCGCTATATCACCTTCCTATCCTCCCTTTCGCACTGTCTCCAAACTTTCTCTGTTTGTGAGCCAACCTCCCTTTCCTCCGTCACTTCAGTTCGGTTCCCACCCCCCAGCAACTCTAGTTTAAACTCTCCCCAGTAGCCTTAGTAAACCTTTCCCCCAGGATATTGGTCCCCCGGGTTCAAGTGCAACCCGTCCTTTTCGTTCAGGTCTCACTTGCCCCAGAAGAGATCCCAATGATCCAGAAGTCTGTATCCCTGCCCCCTGCTCCAAGCCTTCAGCTACGCAGTTATACTCCACCTTATTCTAGTTCTATGCTCACTGACGTGGCACAAACAGTAATCAGTAGATTAATGACTTTGAGGTCCTGCATCTCAAATTATTTCCTAACTCCCTGTAGCCTTTTTGTAGGATCTCCTCCCTTTTCATACCTATGTCGTTTGTACCAATATGGACCACGACCTCTGGCTGTTCACCTTTCCACTTCAAGATACCGTGGACACGATCAGAAACATCCCGGACTCTGGCTCCTGGGAAGCAAACTACAATCACCGTTTGTTTCCTGTGGTTAGAGAATCTCCTATCTGACCCCTTAGGTATGGAGTCCCCAATCACTGCTGCCATCCCCTTCCTTTCCTTACCCATCTCAGCCACAGGGCGAGACTCTGTGCTGGACGCACGAGAACTGTTGCTTCCCGCAGGTAGGCTAGCAACCGCGCCCCCCCCCCCCCGCCAACAGTACTCAAGCAGGAATACTTATTATTAGGGTTGGGGTCAACCACTGGGATATGGTCTAGTACCTGCTTCTTGCCCTTCCCTCCCTCTCCTGACTGTTACCGACTTATCAGTCTCCTGCCGTCCCGGGGCGACTACCTGCTTATAGCTCCTCTCTATCCCCTCCGCATTCTTCCTGACCAGACGAAGGTCATCGAGCTGCAGCTCCAGTACCCTAACGCGGTCTCTAAGGAGCTGCAGTTCGATGCACCTGGTGCAGATGTGGCAGTCTGGGAGGCTGGTAGCCTCTAGGAGTTCCCACATCTGACACCGAGCACAGAACACCGGCTGTACATGCATACTCTCTGTCTTTATTTTAAACAGATAACCTACCTGGCCTCGACCATTTATCGCCGAAGCCCGGTTGAGCCAAAGCCCTCCTACACTGTCTCCCACTACTCCAACGCCAGCTCCTCCGATGCCCGTTCTGTAAGACTGTCTTCCTTTTTAAAATCTTCCCGCTCTTCTCACTGGACGACCTC